>NW_005871064.1:3087569-3150128 GCF_000147115.1 Myotis lucifugus
ATATGGTTAAGCAATTTGCCCAAATCCATCTTGTAACTGGCAGAGCTGAGAGTTCACCCCAGCTCAGATTGACTCACAAGGTCACACCCCTGACACCTCATCCTGGCTTATGAAGGGACCCTACCTTCATGAACAGGAGTGACTCTACTGGAGAGAACTGGGCTCAGCTGTGGGGACTAGTGGATTACTCCAACACTGTCTGTTAAGGTGTGTTGGAGCTGGCTCTTAAGGAAGGCATCTCTTCCCAACTCTGTGATTAGTCCGCCGGAAAGGTGAAATCAGCCACAGTGGGAGTATTTACACCATGGAATTGGCAAACACTATTCCTGCCAAAGAGCCAGTTAAATGTTACCAGCCCACTGCTGATTCCAACCCACCCCTGGGTAAGGTTGGGCAGCTGCATGGACATGGGTCTAGCCTTTGCAAGGTGGGGAGCAGGAGAGAAGGAAAGGTCTGTCATTTTAGGAAATTCACTCCCTGGCAGAGGGCAGCAGGGCCCTGGTGTGGGGGTGGAGTTAGGGAGGTGGTAGGGGAGGGCCAGGGGGACCTGGCTTCCAGAAAGATCAGGTGCATTAGCATTCCCCATGGAGCCACAAGGCTGGCTAATGCCTGTACCTAATGCTTGACAGAGCAGCCACCCAGGCCCCCTTGCCCCGGCTTACATGGTGAGATGAGAAGGAGCCAGGGATACTGTTGATTACAAAATCAATGAGGACAGAGGGAGAGGTGGGTCAGATTTAGCCAGGGGGACCCAAGGCAGAGAGAACCAGGATCAGCAAAAAGGGGGACCCAAGGGAGGGCCCTGACTGGCCCCATGCCCATTGCTTCTCCTAATTCTCTGCATCCATCTTTCCAGACCTCTCTGGCTGAGCAGGCAGGTGCTGAGGTTGTGTGGGTACCTTCTCTGCACTGTGCCCTGTGTGGTAGAAAGAGCCCAGGACCCATCCTTCAAAACGCCCACCTGCAAGAATTGTTGAGAGCAAGAATAGGATGGTGTCTCACCAGGTGCATGTGTGTGGTCAGCAAGGAGGGTCACTGCGGGCTGGAGTCAGGCACCTGCCAGATTCTCTCCAGCTGCCTCTTCCCCTGAAGTGCCCCCAATGTGCTGGTAAACATTAGCAATCAGCTCTCTGGGAGGAAAAGCCCTGGTCCAGCTTTGTACCTCCTCTAAATTCCTACAGCATCCTCCTCACCCCCGCATCCTTCTCTGAAAAATTGCTCAGCACCCACCTGTGATGGAAGGTTCTTGGCTTTAGCCTTGTGTCCCTGCATCCTACCACAGCCATCTTTGTTGACTAAATGGTGCAGAAGACTGCCCAAAGGAAGTGAGACCTGAGTGAGGAGCAGAGGGTGATATTGCTGAGGAGAGGTGTACCTGGTAGACGGCTGTGAAAGGGGCTGGGCCCCCAAGCCAAGACCAGACATTTTCCCTGGGGAGTCAAGAATGTGGCATCCCCTACAGGCCAGCGTCAGTACACACTCAGGTCAGATAGCTCAAGGGGGAGTAGTCCCTCTCCTGGGAGCTGCTAGTGCTGGTCATGAGGTAGAGGTGGAGGCCACACAGGAGGAGATGGCTGGGCTGTGGTGGTGGTAGAGGGTATGCTGTGGGGCAGGTCCAGGCAGGATAATTCCTTGCTTCATAGCTGAGTGGGGGACCTAAAGTCAGGGTGGAAATGACACTCCCTGGTCAATGAGAGGTAGCTCTGGCTTGAGGGTGCCCACTGTAGATTGATGAATGGGTAGGTGAATGGATGGATGGATGGATGGATGGATGATGGGTAGTTGGGAGGGTAGGTGGGTGAATGGATGGATGGATGGATGGATGGATGGATGGGTAGATAAATGGACATTGGGTATAGGTGTAAAGTCTTGAGTTCTCTCTCTCAGGGGAAGTTGTGCCTTCATTCCTTTTACAGATTCCAAGTCTTTACCATTTTCTCAGTGGCTGCCTCTCTAAACAAGCCAGACATGTAGGCATCATTATCCCTTTTTTAGAAAGAGAAAATTGAGTTGCAGGAGATGGGAGATTAGCTCAAGGTCATAAGAGTCAGTGGGTGATGGGAGTGAGTTTCAGACCAAAAGGCAGCTACTGCACTAGGCCACAGGTCTCCGATGGTTGGAAAGCTGGGACCATGGAAGGGATTTTAAACAGCCCCAGGGCGGGAGTATGTAGGAGGTTCCCAGGGCTCTTGTAATCATACCTAGAGGACTCTGTCTGTTGTTGGGGGCTTTCAAACTTGGGCCCAGCAGCCAGTATGCTCAGGGGACCTCCTTCATAGAAGTGCCCCTCCTCTTGTAATTGGTCAATTACCATCCTATTTTGGAGGTCCTCCTGGACAGAGGGCTGAGGAATCCACTTTTTGGCCCTTTTCTGGCACCTTGGTCATGTGGCCATAGGGTTTTATGGTTTGATGAGACACAAAACACCCTTGGTGCAGCGCACCTTTTACTGGCTTCAAATTGCCTCTTGTCATCGGAGGTAGAGGGATCATAAAATGCCAGCCTTATTAGTTTTTTTTGCAGTGGAAACTGCTCAGAGAGAAGTGTGGGTGTCAGCTGGAAAAAGAAGGTAGTAAGCCCTCCCCCTACCCCCACCCAGAATACCAAAAATCTCAATGAAGCCTTCTGAGTGTAGGGTTGGAGATCGCTGGGTCTGTTCTTATCTTACCAGCTCAGTTGCTTAGTGAGGACAGGAGGCAAGTAATCTACTGAAAATGCTCATCTATGAGACTTCACAAGGACAACTCTAAAATGTGTGTGCGCGCGCGCCCACGCCCGCATGTGCTCGTGCATGTGTGTTTTAATGGACTTTCTCCATCCATTAGAATGGAAGTTCCAGGAAGGCAGGTACTATCTGTTTTGGGCTCTGCTGTTTCCCTAACACCTGGAGCAAAGCCTGACTTAGTCTATATTTGTAGACTAAGTGACAATGAATGAAGAAAGGAACTGACCCCTCCCTTCTACCTCAAGCGCAGCTCTCACCACTGCCTTAGAAGGCCAAGCTCCAGCTAGTGGACCTCCAACCACCCATGGTGTTTCTCCCCTTCCTGGTCTTGCTCCTGACTGCTTCCTCTGCCTGGAAAACCTTCTATCACTCTCCCTACACTAACTCCTGTGCCCAGGGAATTACAGTCCGTCCTTCAAGAATCAGCTCAGGTGTCCCTCCTCCAGAAATCCTCACCAAGACCCTCTGTCTCAGTGGATTCCCTCCCCAAACTTCCCCTGGCCCTGCAGTCCCCTCATGGAACCTCATGTTGTCATCACCCAAGCAGACTGTGCATTCCTTAAGGAAGGCCTTTTGTCTTCTTTGCATTTGTACGATAGTAGGTGCTTAAGGCTTATCAAGTGAAAGTAGATACAATAAGTGCCTGGAGATGGGACCACCTACCAGGAAGTTTATAATCTAAGAGGGGCCAGAGCAACCTCAGAAACCATGGGAGCAAACCTTAGATGGACAGCAGATGCACTAGTGTTCATGAATACATAGTAAGGACAAGGGCAGAGAGGACATAAGAAGTGCCCAGGAAGCCCTGACCGGTTTGGCTCAGTGGATAGAGCATCAGCCTGCGGACTGAAGGGTCCCAGGTTCGATTCCGGTCAAGGGCATGTACCTTGGTTGTGGGCACGTCCCCAGTGGGGGGTGTGCGGGAGGCAGCTGATCGATGCTTCTCTCTCATCGATGTTTCTGACTCTCTATCCCTCTCCCTCCTCTGTAAAAAATCAATAAAATATATTAAAAAAAGAAAAGAAAAAAAAGAAGTGCCCAGGAAGGACTGAATGGATGCATGGATGGACAGACGGATGGATGGGTGGATGAGTGGTGATGGCTGAGTAAAGCTCATTAGGGACTGTTCCCTGCAGGAGCTAGTTTTGGTCAGGTTTTAAGGGACGAACTGCACAAAGCTTACAAGAAGGAAAAATCATGCATTTCAGGCAACTCACCATTTTCCCCTAGAGCAGTGGTTCTCAACCTTCTGGCCCTTTAAATACAGTTCCTCATGTTGTGACCCAGCCATAAAATTATTTTTGTTGCTACTTCATAACTGTAATGTTGCTACTGTTATATGAATCGTAATGTAAATATCTGATATGCAGGATGGTCTTAGGTGACCCCTGTGAAAGGGTTGTTCGACGGCCAAAGGGATCGCGACTCACAGGTTGAGAACCGCTGCCCTAGAGGAATATTGTTGACTTCAAGTTAGCTTTTTGATTGCTTTCTGTCCTTGGTCGGTGCCTTAGTTTCCCTAGCGAGGTTGTTGTAGAGTGGAAGTAGGGAGCATAGCCAGGGGTCTGAAGGGGCCATGAGCTGTATGTGCAGGTGTCTTGGAGGTTGCCCTTCCAGCACAGTGATGACCCAGTGGACATGGTGGCCAAGCTGAAGGGGCTCACTAATGTTCAGAGGCTGCCGTATGTGGGCCAGGAATCTTTCCAGAGCACCTCCTGCTCTCCCTGTGCCCCTCTCCTCTCCTCCATGCCCCATCCAGGTCCTCTGAGAGCCACACCCCAGCCAGGCTGCTACTCTGGGAGGCAATGAGTGGGATACAGAAGGTGGAGGACAGCTCCCTCTGGCCATGGCCTAGACCTAGGTGGTTCTATCCCTTAGTGCCCCAGGAAGCTCCAAAAGGAATTTAAGAGCGTCTTTGACAATTGAGCCCTCCATCTAGGGGAATTCAAAGCTCCTTCCTTCCAGGCCAGTCCTTGGACCCCTCAAGGGCCAAATCAGAAACTGAACACAAGCATTGCTGCTGGGGGGTGTGGCTCATTAGCTACAGGAAACCGCTGCTATCTCCTGTTCAAATGACAGAACTTTATAGTTAACCCCCCAGGCTGCAAAGGCTTCTTCCTCCTCCCAGAGCTCAACCCCTGGGGATCTGGGAAGGAACCAAGAATGGGTATGTCCCCTGAACCCGTGTGCACTATTGTCTGTCTATGGGCTTCTGTGCACCTGTGCAATAGTCCAGAGCTTTGCCCAATACTCAAAGGGTTTCAGTGGCCAAAGCAACAGCAGAGAGATTGAGGGTCACCATCTCAAGCCCAACAGAGTGCCTACCATGAGGCAGGTTCTGCGTCTCACCAGGACTCACAGTTCAGTGGGGGAGATGCCTCTGAGATGTGTCCAATGGTTCAGAGCTCATGTGAAGGCCCCGTGGCCTGGGGAAAGAGGAAGGCATGGGCAGGGGTGGGCACATAAAGGATGGACAGGAAGTTAGCTGTTTGGAGGCCATTACTCCACCAGGTAAGGTTGTGAGCCAAAGTGAGGAGGAGAGAATGTGTAAGCCATGAGGTTATGGAGAATGGGTTTGCTAGTCCAAGGCCTAGCAAAATCTATTTCAACTGCTGGTCTGTGAGGGGCTCCATGAGGCTTTTTAAAGCTTTTTCCGAAACCTCTGTTCCCCAGTTATAATGAGACTTCACCAGACACACTGTTTAAACCAGGCTACGGGAGGTGCAGAGAACATACCCAAGTCATTCATTGTCTTCACTTGTTTAACTGACCCCACAAGTTCCCCCATGACCTTCTTCCCCTCCTTTAGCCCCATTCCTTGCTGTTCTAGAGCATTAAAAGGATTTCAGAATGCCGAATGATTATTGATATATTAATGAGTCTGCCCAATGGCCATTAGCCTGCAGACTACTTGGGTATTTTTAAACTACTAAAATCAAATCTTGCATCATCCATTATGCCCTGGATGGTATATTGCTGCTGAGGCCCCAACATGCATAAACGCAACTGAGCCTGCATTATCAAACATTTAAGCCCTTAAAAATTGCCCAACCTCTAAAATCTCCTCTTAGGACCCCGCTCTGGCACTGCCCGGGCAGACACTAATCTCCCCATTAAGACCTTTCCACCTAGTCCCTGCTCGGGGCCTGGGGTCTGCTTTAGAAAGCAACAGCTTTCAGGCGCATTAAAGGATCAGGCTGAAGCAAAGATGATCTTCTTCTCTCTTCACGGGGAGGTGAGCTAAGCGGGCAAACCAGCCAATCACTTGGGAGGACAGGGCACTATTGGAAATAATTCTGAGTGTGCCTGTGTTTGTTTGGAGTGGCGTGGGGGTGGGGAGTATTACAGAGCTGGTGTTCTGATGCCCAGGTAGTTAGTTGCTTCTGTGGCCTACAGAGAGGCTGGGCAGTCTTCATGGGCAGCAGACAGGGTTAGGCCATGGCAGGAGGTGAGGCTTGAGCTCAACGACACCAATGGGCTCTTCCTTTTTGTCATTGTGCTGTCACCAGGTAGGGGGAGCTATTCCTGAGATCCCACCTGAGCCCATAGAATAGCAATCCCTCCATTTATTAATTTTGGAGGGTGGTTTCTACAGATGAGAGAGCTTTCTCATCCTTGCTGCTGACCTGTTGGAAATAATTCTTTCCACTGGCACCTGACTCTGCTTGCTTCTTTCTGCGGGTTCCAGAGATCTGGGTCCACACACTCTGTGCTGCCTGCCAATCCTCTGACCCTCTGTCAACCTTTCCCTTCTTCTCCCCACCTGCCCAGTCTTGATGTTGTTCAAGTCCTGGCATAAAACTCTCGGTGCATCTCTCTTTCTTGTCCCTGTAGAGAAAGGCTGACTCCTTCAGTTGCTGATCTGAAATGCAGCCCTGGCTATCCTTTCTCTTCTGTGACACTGCTAGGTGGTGGGTAGTGTAGTGCAGGGGGAGTGTAGGAGCAGAGAGGAAAGAAAGTCCAGGCAGCATGTTGGCCTCTTCTGTAGACGAGCTTGCATTTGGATAATCTGAAATGTGGGCACGTTGCAAGGCAATAATCTGCTTGCTGGAAGTGGGGAGTTGGCAGGCTGACTTCTCTCTTCCTGTGGATCTATCCTCCCACCATTACTGTGCTCATTGCTGCCCTGGACAGAGGGAGGCCTGGTGCTGCAGTGTGGCTTACCCAGTGTTGTTATCTCAGTAAGGCTATCCCAGCAAAGCCCCTCTGGTCTGCTCCTATGTAGGCGAGGGGTGTCTGGGCAGGGAGGGGGTGGGATTCAGAGGAGGCAAATCTGTGCTTGGTGGTCAGTAGCCCCATGTGACCTTGGGTGTAGTTTCTAAGGGTGCACACTCCCTATCCCAGCTTCCTGCCAAGTTCCCCTTTGTCATTTTTCATTGCTCAGGCCTCTTGCTGGAGTTAAGCCGGGTCTTATACTACCCACCACCTAGCAGTGTGACATCTGTGAATGGATTTCTAATTACACATATAAATCAGCATGATTGGAAATTCTTGAAATTTTATTGGGAAGGAAATTTATAGTGATTAAAACCAATTAATTTGGGCCTCCTATTAATCCAGGCAGCGGGGTTGGGGCTGCCATGCTGCTGCGCCTCCTGAAAGCCATTGGGTGGGGATGAGCTCGATCTGGGGGCCACTGGGGGCGCGTGCTCATTTTTGAGGTTACAAATGCTCATTCCATGTTTTAAATTACACCCCTGCCCCCGGCCATGTGTCTTGTTTTGTGTCTAAAAATAGAGTTCTGGGCTTTCACTAAAGATTCAGAAACACTAAAAGGAATCTTTTTAATCAAAATAAAGAACCCTTTTTAATTACTCAGCCTCCCTCACAGTTGGAGGTAATAATTGTCGTGTGCTCTTAAGTAGGGCTGTTATTAGATTTCCCTGGGGCTCCTCTATTTTCTAGAAGTTAGCAATGCTGTTGGATGCCGGAGAAGAAGTCAACTCTCATCTCTTTAAGTCTTTAATGTCAAGATCAGGTCAGGGAGCTCACCTGGTCACATGAAAACAGGCGGGAGAGGAGTGAGCTATGGTAGATACCAGGGCTGCCTTGGGAAGAGAAGCCTGGTGGTTCCACACTGCAGGCCAGATCCAGATCAAATTCCTTTACTCTTATGGAGAAATGAAGATCAAAGCAGAAGAAAACTCTTTAGAGGTCATTCTAATCCAATGCTTTGCTTCTACAGATGAGAAAACTGGGTCCAGAGTGATTAAACAACTTGTCAAAGGTTCCATAATAAATTAGTTGTAGAACCCAGGACTTCTGACTTCTAGGCCAGAGCTTGTCCATTCTCTCTCCTTCTCCCTGTGTGCCTAAGACCCCTGATCCAGGGCCTCCTCAACACCCACCTGCCCAGCTGGGCCTTTGGCTTGGACAGTCCTGTTCTAGTTGGATCCCTTGAGTCTCTCATTGTACATCTTGACCCTTCAAGGTCTTATTCACTACAAAATGAATGTGTGCCAGTAGACCCCACTATCTGTCTGTATTCTGATGGCACCTCCAGTGGTTTAACAGAAACCTCAGAAAGTTCTCTAAGGGTGGGAACTTCAGGCCTGGGTGAAGCAGACATTTGGGAGAAAGTCAGGTACTTTAGTTCTTCTTAAACCCTGCTGGGAGGGATGTGTGTGTGTGTGTGTGTGTGTATGTGTGTGTGCACGTGCGTGCTATACACAAGGCTATTTAAAGTCATGCCCCTAACTAGAGTGGAAGGGAGAGGGAAAGAGAGATAGGAACATCAATGATGAGAGAGAATAATTGATCTGCTGCTTCCTGCACACCACCTACTGAGAATGGAGTCCGCAACCTAGGCATGTGCCCCAACTGGGAATGGAGCCGTGCCCTCCTGGTTCATAGGTCAACACTCAATCATTGAGCCACAACGTCTGGGCCAAAATGCTTTTATTGAACCAAATCCAACAAAACATTTCATAAGCTCCTGTGAGTGAGGTCCTGAAGCTGGATAAGCCTCCAGAGAACTGGTAGAGACCCATCCCTCAATCCCAGATCCCTGGCATCCAAGTCTCTTTAAACCAGACGGGTAATTGCTGGTAATTGTTAAGGCAGTGTATTTAACAAAACAAACACAGGTTCCAATTCACATGCAAGCAAATATTTTCCCCAAGCGATTAGCACCCGGACAGCTAATAATTACCCATGTGACACTTTTTAAAGCTGACTATGCATATTTATGGAAAATGATTATTATCACAATATTAGGAGCTCATTAATCCACAAGAGCACATGTGAGAACATTCCAAAGTCAGTGTAACATTTGTGCTCAGTAAATAGCCATCTGCTTGGAAAGCTGGTGTGGCTAGTGCTTGAGCGTCCCACAGGTAGGGAAGCCCTCTGAGTGAGGAAATATACACTCTAGTTAGGGGCATCTTGCCTGATCTCCTGGTAGCATCTGGTCCTGCTGACCTAACCTTTTCTGGCAACTCTCCCTTCCCTTGACTTCCATGACTTCCTTTTCTTTTGGTTTCCTATTGCTCAGGCTTCTCCTCCACATGGGCCCCTCTTCCTCTGCTCACTCCTTCAATGTTGGTCTTCACCATAGTTCTGAGTCAGCCCTTCTTTTTCCTCCACATTCTCTACCTGGAAGATCCCATGCGCATCTGTGCCTTTAGTAGCCTTTTATGTCTTGGTGACCCCCAAATCTTTATCTTCAGCTCATGTCACTCTCCTGAGCATTTATACAACCCATTTCTGTATCTTTTCACAAACATATTCCTTGAGCCTCTTAAATTCCTCATTACCCAAAGAGAACTCATCTCTCCTCCCCTCAACTGGCACTGCTCCTTTAAGCTTACACATCTACTAGTAGATCTGCACTCTGTTCATCTACCTCTAAGTGTCACTTCTCTCCATCCTGCTGTCCCCACCCTCCTCTGGCAGCCATCATTTCTCATTTGGTTCATTGTCCTTCCTGCTGGCAGTGTTGCCCCATTCATCCATTTTCCACATTACCACACCAGTGCAGGGTTGTTTCATGGTTTGTCTTTAATTATAAATCCAATAACAAAGTCATTCATTGCCAAAAACCTTTCTGTAATGGATTTCTGTTTTTGTTTTTGCCACTCAGTATCCATCCATTTATTATTCTAATGGTAAAAAAACCCGATTTCCTTTAGGGAGCATGCCCTCACCTCCATCTCAGCCCACATCTGGGGGAGGGAGGTCAGTGAATGCAACATAAATGGCCATTTCATTTCACTGCCCTGGCCAGTGGTTGTCCAGGAATGGGTCTCTCAAGTCAAGCCAGGTCCCAGGGCTTTAGCTTGAATCACCTGTAAAAGGATTTGCTGGTTCTGAACCTGGGAGGACATGAGGCTGGAGCAGCTGTGGCCTCCATGTGGAGCCCAAGGTAGAAGCCAACTCCTGGAGGAGAGCAGAGCTGAGCTGAGAGATGGCAAAGCCAGATCCTCATGGCTTGTCTGAGCCCCTGATCTGGTTCTTCATATTGCTAGCTCAACCTCTTGTTTCAGTTGTAGGTGCTAATCTCTTTTTGCTTAAGCCAGTGGGATTGGGATTTCTCACATTTGCTGTTGATACATCCATTGCCTTTGGGATGAATTTCAGATTCCTTAGCGAGGCTCACAAGGCCCTCTGCTACCTGGCTTCATTTTCTTCCCAGCCTCATCTCTCATCCCCATCTGCCTTGCACTTGATGTTCTGGCAAGATAGAGCTTCCCTGAACACACTTTAACACTTTCTTGTAATTGCTTTTAATTGTCCATCTCCTCTGGGAGACTATAATGCCATGGGGATAGGGCTGCATTTATTTTATTCACGGTTGTAGCTCCAGCTCCTAACAGGATGCTCGGATTGTGGTTGGTGCTTAACAACTATTTGTCAAATCTATTGGTGGATATGGGTTTGTCTTTGCATAAGATATCATTCGGTAGATTCATTTGTTCTTGGACTAAATCTCACTTTATTTATTTCTGGTTAAGAATGCAGGTCCTGAGATCAGATCTACTCAAATTGATGTCCTGCCCTGGCCATTTGCTACCTGTGTGTCCTGGGAAAGTCATGTAGGCTTGTAATGTAACCAAATGGGGAGGCCAGGCAGGTAGCTGGATACATGAGATTGTAATTCCAGCTTGTTCCTGGGAGCATGTCCATGCAGCATCCACCTACTCTGCCATCATTTTTAATCTCCTGGATACATGAGATTGGATGGAGCTCAGGGGAGAAGTTAGAATGGGAAAACAAATGAATGCATCAGTAAATGAGTGGAATGGAAACCATGAGACTATATAGTTTTACCTCCAGAGAGTAATCTATATATATAAAAAGCCAGTGACCATAACGCCATAATGACTAGAACGACCGGTCGCTATGATGCCCACTGAGGCCAGCAAACTGCCTGATCGGGGGTGGGGCCGGCCACACCCCTGATTGTCTCCCCCTACCCCAATAGGGGGTGGGGCTGGCTGGCGAACCTCCAGCAGCCCCTCCCCCTGGCCAGCCCCACCCCAGATCAGCTCCCCCACATCAGCTCCCCCCACCTCAATCAGGGGCAGGGCTGGTGGGCCAACCACTCATGGCCCCTCCCCCAGCCACTGACTCCCAATCAGGCCCCTCATTCCATTCAGGGGCAGGGCTGGCCAGCCCAGCACCCACAGCCCCTCCCCACGGCCGGCCCCACTCCCAATTAGCCCCCCCCTCCAATCGGGGGTGGGGCCTGCCATCCAATCACCTGCAGCCCCTCCCCCCAGTCGGCCCATCCCTGATTGGCCCAATCAGGGGTGGGTCGGCTGGCCAACCTCCCGTCATCTCCTCCTCCCAACAGGCCCAGCCACAATCCACCCCACTGGGGCCGGGCTGGCCGGACCCCACCTGTGCACGAATTCATGCACTGGGCCTCTAGTAGAGGAAGTAAAGAATGAGGTCCAGGTCTGAGCCCTGGGCTACGCCAACACTTAACCCCGAGGTTGATGGGAGGGGAGGGAGTGAGCAGGAGTGGCCGCAAGGAGGAGGAGACCCTAGAGGGGTTACTATGGAAGCCAGAGACCACAATGCTTCTAGGAGGGAGGTTAAGACAGAAAAAGAATCCTTGTGTATTGCAACACCAAAGCTTTGGTGACAAGCTCTGTTTTGGTGACATGGAGCTAGTGCCCTAGTGGAGTGGATTGTGCTGAGTGTAAGGTGAGTAACGGCAAGTCAGCTTGTCCATGACTTTGCTGGGAGAGGGAATTGATAACTCAGGGGTATAGCTGGAGGGGCTGAATGACAGGAGAGCATTTGGTGGTTGGCTCACACTAAGGCTAAAATCTAGCAGCCACTATTACTACCTGGTTGCAGGCCTACTGCCAGTCCTCAGAAACACATCTGCACTGGGGTTTGCCATTCAGGGATCTCTAAAGGACTGAACCCCTAAAGCTTAAGGTGAACTGAAAGGACTTTCTTTGGAGGGATGAACCTACCCAGCTTCCTGTGGGCGGGCTGCCTCGGGAGGTCTGGGGGCTCCTAGAACTTCTTTGAGCACCCAGTTCTCCCAGCTCTCCTGCTCAGACTCTCAAATGAAAGTCGAATTTGCTGGTGCAACTGTGTGTTGTGCTGCAGAAAACCAGCCCAGGCGTGCGTGCGTGTGTGTGTGTGTGTGTGTGTGTGTGTGTGTGTGATCTTTTTTAAAGAGCGAAGTAAATCTTGCACAAATCTGATAATCGTCTCAAAAACTCCAGGCTTGCCATTTACATTCCTCAACTTAGTCTCCCTTCTACATCCAGGACAAAAATAATGGCTTGTGGGGACTTAACTAAGGCTTAGGGATGGAAAACTTAAAACTGGTCGGATTCTGCCCAAATCCTATCAGATTTTCTTGCTTCTCATAAACCTTTAATCAGCATCAACTCTGTGTCTGTGTGTGTGTGTTCTCTCTCTCTCTCACACACACACTCTTCTGTCCTCTCGATCAGTGTAACAACATACCAAGGGTGTAAAAGACACACACACCTACAACAGGAAGTGTGTCAGAAATGGCTCCAATATTGGCCACCACTGTATCTGACGGCCAATTTACTCCCTGGCCCTGGGCTAAGGATGGATTAGAGGGTCGTTGGGCTAGTTGAGTCTCATGAATCTCGCTGTTCACTGCCATTCAAGGCAGCACGAGTCCATGGATAAGCAAATCTTCCTCCTCCCCACCACCCCACCCTCTACATCTAAAGCAAGGATGTTCTGAGTATTTTCAGTGAAGGAACTCCTCAATTATAGGCAAAGTCTCTTCATTCCAGGAAATACCCATAACCAACCAACCAAGGTATCTGCAATATTGGAGTGTTTTACCAGTAAAATTTCACTAAACAGAATTTTCAAATAACCAGATTGCAGTTAGTCCTTATCTCTGTAGCATATCAGTTTTGGGGAGAAATAGACAAATCCAGCCACAAACTAGAAAATAATGAGGTACTTATCAAAAATATAACTAAAAATAACCCAGTGAGTTCCCAGGCTTGTCAGGAATGCACACTTGCTCATGCTCATATCCTCCAGCCTGGGCACTGAGCACTAAACCCTGCATTAGTCAGGGTTCTCCAGAGAAGCAGAAGCAATAGGATACACACACACAGCCCATATCTCTCCCCCTTTCTCTCTGTCTCTCTCTCTCACTCACTACAGAGAAATTTTAAGGAATTGGCTCATGCGATTTGGGCTAGCAAGGCTGAAACATGCAAGAGCGTCAGCAGGAATCTATCATTGTTGCAGTCTTGAGTCTGAAGGTAGTCTGGAGGCAGAATTCCTTCCTTCTCAGGGAACTCAAGCTTTTTTTTAAGTCCTTCAACCGATTGGATGCGATCTACCCACATTATGGAGGATAATAGGCTTCACTCAAAGTCTATTGATTGCAGGTATTCATCACATTTTAAAGCACCTTTACAGTAACACCTAGACTGCTGTTTGACCCAACAACTGGGCACCGTAGCCTAGCCAAGCTGACACATAAAATGAGCCATTGCAGGGTTCATACTTCCCAGACAGGAGAGGGATGTAATGTTAGTCAATCTTTTGTCATTGCCAAAGCCAAAAAGTGGACATTAACACTTTAGAAATATTTCAACACCAAAGGTTAAAATTAAAAGAGGTTTTATGTCAATGATATGAACCAATTAACAACCCTTCCCCACCTCCTCCTCTCCCCTGCTTAGTCCCCCACTATTCTACAGACAGCCCAGCCATTTGAGACACACAGAACAGATAAAGTTTGTGATTGACAATAACAAATACAAATCAATGATCTAATCTGGAAACATGTTTTCTGGGAGGGGAACTCAGAGAATAGAGGCAGATAATCAGCCAGAATGATAATTTTTAGTACCTTGTGCCCAAGCACTTGGACAGGCTCACTGTGTGGAGCTGACACTCTTGTTGGTTAATTCAACCCCAACTTCCCTCTCTCCAGACACCTGCTGTCAGGCGTGGCCAGGGCCATGGGGAATAATATAATTGCGGTTCAAGAGATTTCATTTGTTCTCTTGAGTTTCCAGAAAAGCCTTTGCTTCTTCTTTAAAAGAAACATTGGGTACGTCTGGATCCAACTAAGATGGCAAATAAACACATGAAAATATGCTAAGCATCATTTGTCATCAAGGAAATGCAAATTAACACCATGAAATAACACTATAAATCTATGGAAATGGCTAAAATAAAAAAAAAGCCCCTAAGCCCCCAAAACTGACAACCCCAAGTGCTGGCGAGAATGCAGAGCGTTTGGAATTATCATGCATTGCTGATGGGGATGCAAAATGGCACAGCCACTCTGGAAAACAGTTTGGCAGTTTCTTATTAAGTTAAAAACACTGCAGTCATGTGACCCAACAATTCTGTCCTAGGTATTTCTCCTAGAGAAATGTAACCTTTGTTCACATAAAAACCTGTGTGTGAATGTTCACAGCAGAAGCATTCCTAAATCCTAAACTGGAAATAACCCAAATGCCCTTCCGCAGGTGCACAGATAAACAAACTGTGGCCTGTCCACACAATGGAGTCCTGTTTGGCATGAACCGGAATGAACTACTAATGTGTGCAACAACCTGAATGAATCTTGGAGGCACTACACGGGGTGAAAGGAGCCAGGCTCAGAATGGCACCCACTATTTGAGTCCACTCACCCGACACGCAGGCAAGGGCAAAACGATATAGGGAAAGAGAACAAATCAGTAATTGCCAGCTTAGGGCTCGGTGGTGGGGAGATTAGACTACAAAGGGGCAGAGCACGGGAATTTGGGGGTGAGTGAACTCTTCTGTATCCTGGTTGTGTTGGTTGCACAATTCTATGCATTTGTCAAAACTCACAGAACTGTACATCACCAACAATAAAAGTATATTTTTCTCTTTGTAAGCAAAAAGAGTAAATTAAAAAGGGACCGATTTGGCTGTCACTGTTCTTTGACATTATCCCTTTGCCCCTTCCTCTTGTCCTGGCTTCAATGTGGATGTGATGGTTGGAGGTGCAACTTCCATTTAGGGACGAAGGGGAGATGCTGAGCATAAAAACCAGCTGGTCGGGGCTGGTGGAGGGAAGATGCTGACAGAACTGAGGTCTCTTATTGCATCACTGAACCCTGGACCCTGTTGCTCCTGACTGCTGGCTTCCCAGGGGTGGAAAGCATCCATACTGCATGCGGGCAAGAAGGGTCTACACTGTTGGTAGAGAATTTAAAACAATAATAAACCCAGTTGAAAGTCAGACTGTTTTGTGTGCCAGCAGTTCTAAACAATGCCAGCGATGAAATCTTTTGTTGGTCTAACTTCTGGTTGCTGTGGAGTTTTAAGCACATGTGTGTAAGTTACAGCTGGTCGGTCACCTACAGGCCCATGTGCCTGAACTACATGCATTTGTTTTGAGAGTAAACAAGAGACGTTTTCTCTAGATTCAGATTCATTTGGGCATGGTTTTTAAATGATCAGTCCAGCCACTCTGCTTCACTCTTATACATTTTAAACACACAATTAGAACTCTGAGTGGTCACATCGGATAACAGAATCAAAGGAACGAAGTTCAGATTGCCTACTTTTACAGCCGTTGTGCCGTCATTGTTTATTTCAAATCTACTGCTTAAGCACAGGGATATGTAAAAGGGTTGTGGACGCAGACTGCACTCAAGGAAAAACAAGATGATCCTGTTACGAACTTGCTGGGTGTTCTCCAAATTAACTTCCATGCCGAGTATGCTGTGCATTAAAAATATGTAACCAAATATGCTAACTTGAAATGTATTGGTGAAAATGATTTTGTGGTAAAGAGGAGTTGTCAAAAGTGATCATTGCAGTTGTCACCTGTGCTAGGGGGCAATGCTTGACTTCTTGTGGGGTGGAAACACAGAACTTAAGCCGTATCATACAGGTATTCCGCTACTTGCGGGTGAGCCGAAGCCCATGCATCTAGCTGTCATGGGTGGTGCTGCAGGTCTTGGGAAAAACGGCACAAAAATAGAACCTGTGAAATGACTCCATGCCATGCAGTCTCATTTGAGCGCCTCCCTGAGCAGGTCAGGGCACCTGGGCTCTCTTCGGCAGGGATGGCTGTACGCGCTTATCTTCTCATTTGCTTTTGCAGAAGGCAAGCATTCACTGGAGGAAGGATTTCTTTGTGGGGAAGTGGGTCTCTATGATGATTAAAGTTGAAAACAGAATTCTAATGCGGAAGGATTTAATTTGCTGTTCAGGTACGTTGATTTCTAGCTCACAAAAATGTATAGGAATGGTGTGTCCTATTGGAGCTGTCCCTAGAGAACAGGGCAGATGGCTATGCGTGGTCCTGGGTCATGTTGGCAGTTTGTGTCCTGGGGGAAGATGGGCTCTTGGGTTGGGGGTGGGAGGTGGGGGTTCCTGGCTACATCCCCTTCCTTCCTCTTCCCTGCACTGTTGTCTTTGTTAAAACCAGGCTGGCCTCCTGTTCATTCCTCCCTTCTTTCTGTAGTTTCCACTGGGCTGCTTCTCTGTGCGAGTACCAGGGATGTGATGACGTGATAACACCCATACTCTCATGGCAAGAGAGAAAGGAAGCAAATACTCCCAAGAGTCAGTGTCTATCTGTGCTAAGGGCTAGGAGGGGAGGTTAAATAGAGCTGAGAGAGAATAAAGGAGCACTGGCTTAGGCTACGGGTTTGGCAAAACTCACAGAGGAAGTGGAGGTGGTTATGGGGCAGGCAGCTCTTATTGTCCTCCAGCTCCAGAAGTTATTGCCACCCCGAACCCCGCCCCACCATTTTGCTTAGGGGCATTTGGAGGATTCTGATTCTGTCCTTTGCCATCAACCCTAGAGAGAAGATTAAATAACAAAAACTTCTGAATTCAAAAGAATCACATCAAAGGGAGGTATTCCAAGCACCAGGAAAGGGGATATTTTTGAGGGAAGGGGGCCTTTTCATTGCTTTTCAAATAATATTGCCACCCTTAAGGCCATTCCTGTCAGGAGATGCTTGAGAAACTTGAGCAGCAGAGCAGGGGCCCTGGCTTGACGGGAGGGCTCCCTCGGTGGTGGAGAGGGTGGTGGAGAGGTTCCTGCAGTTTCCTGGCCCAGGAGGAAGGATGGCATAAATTCCAGGCCTGCAGGAGAGGGGAGCAGTGCTCCCAGGACCCCAGGCACAGCCCCCTGGCTTTCCCGGGAGTTTCCCTGTGTTAAAATGCATTGGCTGTGAGTCAACATTTCCCTCGCAGTGGGGGGGCCTGTGCCTGAGTCCCCGTTCTCATTTCCTTCCCAAACCCCCATGATAATGACTGGCAGGCAGCTGTGAATGACAAGCCCTGAAAATAAGGGGGAGGGGGGAGTTGACAGAGGAGGAAACAGCCATGGCTTGGCAACAAAGCGCTGAGCTCTGGGGCCATGTGACAAGCATCTACTCTAGCCACATCCAGAAGGTGCATCGCTGGGCAGGTGCAGGGGAGCGCTGGCAGGTCCAGGTAAAATGAAGCCCATGGGAAAGGCCAGCAGTGCAGGGAGCGGCTCATATAGGGAACGAGGAAGAGTGAGACTGGCAAGTGTGTCTGGATGGCTTCCGAGGGGAGGTTGCCAGTGTCCTGTCTCTCAGGAGACAGGTGGATGGCCGGCAGGCAATTTTGCAGCCCCCTCTGGATACGAGGGCAACTTTGATTTGATTTTACTCTGACCCCTGGGCCTGGGGGCGGGGGGGATTTGCAGAGCTGGGTCCCAGTTCCAACTCTGTGCTGACCTGCTGTGAAACTCCAGGCAAAAGCCTGAGCTCTCTGAGCCTCAGGTTCCTCATAGAAAAACGGAGGGTTGGCCCAGGAGCATGAAGGTCTCTCAGCTCCACCGTGGTTTTTCTCATGCATTTAAAACATACTGACTCGTCCTTGCCGTGTCTTTGTGACATCACAGCTGAGGTGGGAAACAAGACCTTTGCTGTCTGGTTGACAGGCTTTCATGGAATGAGAAACTGCCACCTTTTGGGGTTGTTTATGAACATAGCTTTAGTCTCTTCTTCCCACCCTCCCATACCCAACTCAAAATGTACCCAGAGCTTGGAGTCTCAGGCATCTTATTGGCCAGGTGGGCAGAATTTGCCAAGCCATGGCCACTGTAGTTGAGATTTCTACTCAGACTGGATTTGACAGTTGGCTAAAAGCTTGTGAGATTTCGGTAGTTTCCGGATTTTTGATGAAATATTGAGAATGCGTTTTTTTAAACTTTTAATTTTAATAAAGTCTAAATAACCTAAAATCTTATAAAGACAAGTTAGAGAGAGTTTCCTTATACCCTTCACCCAATTTTGCCTAATGTTGACATCTTACCTACCTATGGTACATTTATCCAAACTAATACATTAACATTTGTACCATACTATTAACAAAACTATGGGCTTCATTTGGATTTCCCTAGTTTTTCCACAAATGATCTTTCTAAGTTCTAGGATCCAACATTCTACCATGGACATGTCATCATCCTGGCCCCTTCCTGTCCTCTGATCTGTGACAGTTCCTGTCTTTTTTTTCTTCCCTCTATGACCTTGGAATAGTTCTGGTCACATATTTTGAAGAAAGTCCCTCAGTTTGGACTTGTCTGATGTTTTCTTATGATTGTGGGGTTTTGGGTTTGGGGAGAATACCACAGATGGGAAGTACACTTTCATCTATAATATCAGAGTGAGTACATGACAGCAACATGGGTATCCCTCAGGGTGTCAACCTTGACCTCTTGATTAAGGTGATGCTGGCCAGGTTTCTCCACTCAATAGTCACTGTTTCCCCCCTTTCACTTGTTAGAGGTCAGAGCAAGTATTTTTTATGCTTTAAATCTGTTTGGGGATATGAGTTCCAAACCAGGTCCTAATCTAAAACATTGCTGCTGTCTTGAGGAACGTGATTCTTTGAGATTGAAATCTAATAATTGTACAAAGTGCTTTGGGAGGTACAGATGGGTCTTAGGAGGTGCCAGCAGGTTAAATAAAGGTGGGCCTCAAGCAAAGGTTTCAGAAAGGTCAGAGTGGGCTTGGGGAACAGCGGGCGGGGAGAGGAAGTGGGAGGGGAGGGTGGATGATTGATATAGAGTAAGTGTGCCTGGCTGGGCTGGAGGAGCAAGCTAGTCAGGGAGCTGGAAGAACAGCAGGTTTAAATGGGACCTGCAGCATATCAGGGGGAGAGAGGACGCTAGGTAAACGGGTGTTCTCCACACTCTTTCCTGCCTGCATGAGGCACTCTCCCTGGCTAAGGATACAGTCTGTGACCATGAAGGGAAAAGGCTGGCTAACTGGTGTGTGTGACTCTTGGATCCATGACTTTGACCCGATGGTCAGCATCATGGCTCTAGATGTCCAGGCACCCCATTCAGACAACTGTCAAACTAAAAGGGGTCTGCTCTGGGGACTTTGCATATCTAGCCAAGTTTGTCTGTGGACTAAGAGGGTCTGCACTTTCCATTGATCAGAAGGTAATCTTACACCCACTGTAAATAAGGGGCTGGGGAGAGCAGAGTGTCCACATGTCTGCAGGGTATGGGTTCATAGACGATTTTGGGGGGGGGGCTCATTCCCTTTATTGCCCCCTCTATTCATCAGGGGCCAGCCATTGAGCTATTGTTCTAGGGGGAAGGCTCTGGGTCACTTTTGCTGCCTTCTTCAAGGCACAATGACTTTTAACAGGCAACATCTGACAGTGTGGGAGCCCCTTGCAGCCCTGGGTGAAATTATGATAACAAGAGAAAAAAGCTATTACTGCCACCATGCTTTCATTATGCAAATGATATTAAGATAGGCTGTGTGGATCGCCCCTGGCTATGCTATAATCTCCATGCAGTGATTATAATGTGTCAAACTTAGTCATTTTGATTATGACATGTTAATTACATGCCATCCTCATGTAGACATGAATATTACTCCCCGTCAGACAAAACACAAATTGGGGCCATTGTTAGTGGGTTAGTTGGGTGTATGTGTTTTAACTTTATTTTATTAAAAAGATTAAATGATTTAGAAGATATGTAATATTGCAAACTAATTAAATACCGGCCTGCTCTGTGCTCCGCTTGGTGGAGAGGGTAGATGCAGCCAACTTGGACTGCTTGGGTTTCATTTTTGTGCTCTGGGTACCATTGGCAAAATGGGGTTTCTTGGGGAAAAGAAGCTTGACTTGTCAGGGAGCAGGATGGGAAGGGAGTGGTTAAAGGGAGTGGTAGAGTGGGATGTCAGAGAGCATTTGAAAACTCCAGGCCCAATGTGATTTGAAAGAAAGAGCGGAGGATCATGATCAAATGTCTGATAGGGGTCGCTGAGCTGGAAGGGCCCCTGCAGACCCTCAGGTCCACCTCTCCTTTCACAGATGAAGAGATTCAGGACCCAGATGGGTGAAGGAATTTGTCCAGGGTCACCCAGCCAGGTTGAGAAAGAGCTGGGACATAGCTTTGCACCGTGACTTGGTACCACCATTTCCCTGTGGCAATGAAAGGATTGGTCTGGCCTTAATGGGAATCACCACATCTCCAAGTGACCACTGAGAAGAGGTTCTTTGACCTGTACATTCATTGGTAAGAATCAAGTCCAAGGACCCCTCTCCCCGCCTCCAGGCTGACATCCATGGACCTCCATAATCAGGCTCCAGTCTACTTTTTAGGCTTGTCTGCTAATCTCATCTTCTATAACTCCTTTACCTCTATAAAAATGTTCTCTACTTCTTGTCGTCCAAAGACACCCTTAATCATTCTCAAATGTCAGTGGGCTGGGCCAGATGACCTCTCCAGGTTCCTCCCAGCTCTAAGATCCATGAGTCTAGGCTTAGTGTTTATGGTAGTGGATTAACTAGTGGGGGGTGAGGGCATTGGGGTGATATCTCTGCCACATCCTTTGATGTCACTGGGCTGAGGTGGGGAGATCCCTTGAGGATTGAGTGAGAGAAAGAGTAGAAGTCAGAATAGGGTAGATTAGCATCAGGGTCAACAGTGCAGGGCAAGGGCTCATCTGAGACCAAATGACTAACATTAGAGCAAGTCATGGGTCCTGGAGAGTCCTTGCTCTGAAGATGTTCTCAGATGTCCATCCTGGGTCCATCTACTGGCCCATTCCCGTCCCTGGTTAATGCTTCCTTACCAATCCAAGCTCTTCTATTGGGAGGGTCCACATAAACCTGTCAGCCATCAGCATCAGAGTCCAAAGCTGGGGCTCCCACTAGCCAGTGGGCACCGGAGGTGAGCTCATCTCCATAAGTGCTCCTTGGAAGTCACCAGGGGTTCTACAAATGGAAGGGATTATCACTGAAATATAATTTCAACAAAGATGGCACAATGCTCTGTTCTGCTGTGATGAAATGTGTCATTAAATATAGAAATAGATCAAACACCTTCCCACTAAGATCCTCTGGCACCAAGTATCTAGGTGAAAAGCTGAATATCTGTGAGAGCTCACAAAATGTGAAGGAGGTGGGAGGAAAAAAATCCCTCACTAGGGAGATGTACTTAACTAGACTTATAAATAGCCTGATCACAGCTCATTTGATTAATTTGGGGAAAAGGAGTAAAAGTGTTTTGTCAATTCATCAGATTTCATGCTTTTAAAGCAGTTGCTAATGTAAATATTAACATCCAAAATGAACAAGTTGTCTTTGGTAATTAAATGCCCTAATTTACAGATTCTATTAGCAGAGATGATTTTCCCCTGAAATTAACTTTTCTCCTCTTTTTCCTTTCTCTTTCCTAACGTTATATACATCAATGGATGTGCTTGCAGAGAGGGAGTCTTGGCTCATTCTCTCATGCTCTGAGTGCAGGGGACTGAGTTAGTCCCTAGAGACATTGTTCAGATAGAGTGGATGGTTGTGTGCCCCTAGAGCTTAACCTCCATTGGGTGTGGGAGGGTGAACTTGGCCTGTGTATGGGAGTAGGACTTCTCCCAGGGATTGTGTGAGATCTGCCTTCTTCTGTTGTCTCTTCCTAGATCGGGACATTCCCTTGGGAAACCTACATGAAGGGGAGGTGACCATTGACATGGACCCCAAGGCTGGCCCCAATTGCTAAGTCATCATATTGGGCCTTTGCAATACTCTCCCTTTCAGAATTTCTCTTATCTCACAGGACTTGCCTGAGGAGCCCAAGACTGTTCCTAGTCCTCAAACTCTCAGTTGACTTCTGTCCACCAAGTGCTAGCTGGTGGCTGCTGAAGGTCAGTTCTAGAGCATTCACTTTTTCACAGGGAGCTGGAGATTCAAAAGCTGGCATTAGCATTAGCCAAGCAAAGCAAGCTTCAGTGGTGGCCAGCTCTCCTTTCAGATTGTGGGGGCCGGGTGGGGGAGATGCTTGGACTGGAGGGCCTGCTTCATACCCCATCTCCTAGGATCCTATTTTATTTATGCAAATGGCAGCCTTTTGCCTCCTTGTATACTTTTACAGGCTGGGACTGGGGTAGGGTGAATGAGGCACCCAGGGTGCCAAATGTAAGAAAGTGCAGGGCCAGCATTTGCAGGCCTCTGAGAGTAAGTTCCTCCTTACATTTGTAACCTAGGCCCCTCACTCATCTCAACCTAGTCCTGCCCTTGCTCTTCAACGACCCCAAAGGAGGTGGCAGAGGCCTCAACATCCCCACCCCTTATTGGTTATACCACTAATGTGTAAGCACAGAGCCTGGACTCATGGAGCTTAGAGTCGAGACAAATGGGAGATCAACTCTGGTCCAGGCCATGACCTTCAGGGATGAGGCAGTTAGGGCCCAGCAATGTTAAGAGACTTGCTTAATTTCCTCCACCTGTATGCATCCAAGCTGTGGTCCTGCTGTCAGTAGAATTTGGAGCTTGGTGTCTAAAGAAATCAGAGACATTTGCGTTTCTTAAATATTGCAAAGTTGGTATTTTAATTGCTTTGGTGATTGGAAAAAATTTTTCTAAATGTGAAATAATATTTTAAATACATTCTTGATCCCAGGGAGTGAATTGCCTACTTCTGGCTTGATCATGGTGGGTGCTGACTGTGATTCCCTTGTGCCCTGTGCACGGGGGTCTTTCTCCGCTGCTCCTCAGATCAACTCTGTCCTCTCCGGGAGCTTCTCCAGGTGACAGAGCACAAGCTACCAGCCCATTAAGATAACTTTGGAACCACTTAAGATGGGCTATTTCAAAAGGTACCAAATTCCCTGATCTTATAACTGAACCATTTAACTAGATCATCCTGTAAAGAGAAAATGCGTTAAAAATACCAGTTAATTACTTTTTTTAACTCCCAAGGCACAAATAAGTCCTAGTTAACTGTCTTTGCACATTTATATATTTAGACATCAGAGTGTGACTCTACAGCAGTCACAGTGAGCCAGCAGGCATTTAAGTAGAGGACAGCCCACTCCATAAGGGAAAGAGACTGGCTTCCTCAGTAGCTTAAGGACACATACCATCAGTAGGTTATGCTAAAAGACCTTGGGGAGAATATCCTTGAACTGAGGCCTTGTTAGCAATTCTTTTATATGGGACACATACCGTGGGCCCAAGTAATACAATGTACTTTGATTATAAGTGTCAATACTAACAAATGTTAACTAAGCCTCAGTCCTGCCTTGATGTACCAAATGAGTAAAATCCAAAAGCAGGTTCAATTTGCTCCTTGGAAGCAATTAGCATTCAAGAAATCCCAAAGACTAAAGACTTTAATATAATACAATTTTGGAGCTGAAAAACAATCAGCCTTTTCCCTTCTCTGCCTTTGGACTTTGGTGCTGACAATATGACAAAGGCCTGTATTGAGAGGGCCTCTTAAAAATCCATTTACATCATATCAGGTCTGTCAGAAAGAACTGACTTGTCCAGCACCTAGTTTACTTTTAGAGTGACATTTTACATTTTTTGGAAACCCAGTTACCTAGTGGTCCCAAATGTTTGGAATCAAGTATGTATTGAATTCATGAATGAGTCAATGATAAGTCCCAGCCAAAGTAGGTTTCACCTATTGATGAAATTCAAGCCCTTTATCAATGGCAGAGCCTCTCCTGTCCTATCTCAGAGCCCAGGTACCTTTACTTTTTTACCATTGAAGGAAGGTTATCTGGTTTCTGGATAATCAGTAGATTAGAATTGGTGAAGTTGCTGCCAGCGGTAGGCACTAACCATAGTGAAACATGACAGGCAAAGCCCCAAGGTAGGGAAGAGGCATGGCATTTAGACAGCAGGCATGAACTCAAAGATGTATGGGGTTATGAATAGAGGAGCAAACTGCCTTAAATACTTTCTTAGCCTTTGAGGGAATTAGTGCATTACAGCTCAGTACAAATTCATTTATTCATTCTTTCATTCAAAGAACATTTAAGTGCCAAAGTGGTGCCCACTATGAAGGAATGGGGCACTATGTCGGGTAAAATCCAAGGTGTTCTGATTCTGTTGCTGTGCACATATTTATCGAGCATTCACATGGAAAGCCCACTCTGGACATCCTACATTCTCCAAGTCTATTTCCAGATGCCATGAAATAAGAAGCCAAGTTCATATTCAGTTTACTCTATAAAGAGGGCAGGGAAGCCTAACTTCTTTAGAGATTTTCCTCTCACTGGGCATAACCAAGCAGGTGTTGGCACTCATCAGGGATGGCATCACCAAGAGCTGATTCTTTTCTTCCAACTAAGTGGGCTGGCTCTTCCATAGAGAACACCAGCACACCAGATGGAAGTAAGGACAAGTATTGCTGCCTTTTTCTGAGAGCCCAAGACTTTCAGAGAAGCAGGAAGCAGTGTAAAGAGGGGGTTCAAAGCATGGAAAGTGGGGCCAATTACAGAATTCATAAATGTGTTGAGAGGGTTAAATGAGTTCATTCAGGTAAAAGACATTAACTATGGTGCTTGGTGCAGAATTAAGTGTTAGTGTCAAGCTGTCACTTAGCTAAGAGGAGAGCATGGTTCCAGCTTTCATCTTTCTATGCAGGAATGATACCCTTTTCACTTTTCACTATGAGGGAAAAGGAAGTGAAAATTAATCTTCTCCATCCAAAATATCCCCAAAACCCCATACAAGTGACAGAAAGTCAAGAAATAAGTACAACTGCCCTAGCTGGTTTGGCTCAGTGGAAAGAGCATCGGCTTGTGGACTGAAAGGTCCTGGGTTCAATTCTGGTCAAAGGCACATGCCTGGGATGCGGGCTTGATCCCCAGTAGGGGGCATGCAGGCAGCAGCCAATCAATGGTTCTCTCTCATCATTGATGTTTCTATCTCTCTTTCTCTCTCCCTTCCTCTCTGAAATCAATAAAAAAATATTAAAAATTAAAAAAATAAAGTTCTAAGGTTGGCTCTGCCAGTAAAGGTACAAGGATACATGATGAGAGACTAAGAATGCAAAGATGAGTAAGACTCAAACTCTGTTCTCAGGATGTTCACAGCCTAATCCAGTAGTTCTTGAGCTTTGTCATACCTAAAAAAAATGAAAGGAAGAAAGAAAGAAAGCAGTAGAACTAACAGCCAGCTGTTATAGATTTTAATTCAAATTCCAGACAATTGACTTGAATTTGGCAAATGAATTGAGCCTTTGATGACAACATGCATTGATGCATTGACACCAGAGCTTATCCTATTAGTGCATTGATTGCATTCCTGCCAGCGACACTGGTTTTACAGGCTACACGGGTCTACACTTGACCATGGCAGAGAGGTGGGTTTTAGATGAAGGAAAATGGAGTTGAGAGCTGCATCTTGTTTATACAGGCACAGTCTCCCCTCCAACATCTAAAGCAGGTCCCAGAGTTCTGGGCTTATTTTGAATTCCAATCAGACAGCTTATTGAATATTTCTCCCCCCCCATACCAGTTTTTACTCCTCTGTAAATCACCTTAACTGTGCTCAAGCCTATACTCAGTTCAGTTTAACATCTTGATGTTATTGTTGTTGCTATTGTTATCGGTCCTAAATACAGGAACTTTGAGTCCAAGGCTCTCCCACAATGTTGCTGCCTCCTGTTGCCCACCTCCCCTCCCTGCCCCAGTCAAATCCAAGTGGGCTGGAAACCCCTCCTCATTGCCCTCAGCACTTGCATTTCCCATAGTCCTCTATGGTGCCCGCTCTCTGCCCACCCCATGCTCTGCTGCTCCTGAGGAACTTAGAGCATCCGAGAGGGAAACACCTGAAATCATGATGATATGATGGCGTCAGAGTCAGAGGAAATTGACTGGTGCTGATGACAGTGCTGAGAAAGTTTCCTTCTCTCTCCCTCACCCTTTGTTCCCAATTTCCCGAAGTGGCAGGTGGATCAGGGATGAGGTTAGACTTAAGGGCTGGTGGAAAAAAAGGGGAAGAAGGAGAGAAGAATCTGGTATTTCTGGTCTGTTTTCTAAGTCCAGACCCTGTTGGAGTGGCTCTCTGGGCACCGAAGGTGCTACCTGAATTCAGATAGGGAAGGAGCACTTCCTACTGCACCCAAAGGCAGCCTTCCTCCTGCCCTCAGACCTCCACAGACAGCTGAGAGCTGTGCGTGAGTGTGCATAAGCAAATCCGAGCAAGTTATTTTGCAGCCACCCGCAGCCACCCCTGCTTCCGGCCTGACCCATTTTCTCCAACTATGATGTGGCTCTAATAATCCCTGCTCTGCTCTCCATCTTGCCTAGAGGCTACCGGAGTTCATTAGATTAAAAAAAATCTATAAACTACTTCGAGCACCTTGGAGGTAAGTGCTCTATAAGTACAATGTAATAATAATAATGCTACAATAATTACCTTGATTAATTTATGCATAAGACAAAAAAAGATTCTTAATTAAGAGACATTCCAGCAGCGTGAACACTGGCCCCATATATTGGAAAGTAATATCCCCAGCAGGGATTCTAACTCTGGGCCAGATCGACAAGAAGTATTTTGTGTTATGGTGATGACTAGGCTTTGTGGCCAACAGACTAGAAAGGCAGAAGGTGACAGAGAGGAGTTTGGTGTTGTAGTCTCATGAAACACAATCTAAGTTATCCTGATACTTTTATTGAATAGCAAGTAATTAAGAGCCAATGGCATGCTAGTCTGTGATATCAATATCATAAATTATTAAAAAATAAAACAAGCATTTATGGAATCACCTGTGGGTGGGCATAGGTCTGGGCTAGAAGCAACATTTTGTGATCCACCCCTGTTTTACCATCAGATTGCTCAGTGCTACCAGGGGAGAGATGTGTGCTTTGGTGGTGTAGGTATGTTGGAGGGCACACCGGAATGTGGAGTTGCTCAAGATATGTCCTCATGAGCCTTGAAGTTCTCCCAAGGTGCAGCTCTTCTAAAACTAAGATGTGCATCATACTTTATAGAGAAATGAAAAGGAGTTCAGTAGCCTCAGGAAAACAGCCACAAAGTCTGTGATCTGTCTTCTCTTTGTTCAGCCAATAGTCAATTTTCCCAAAGATTGGAGTGGGCCAATTGGCAGCATTCAGTTTGCAGCACTCTGATTGTCAGAGTACCAGCCAGGCTACCTGAGGGCACCCTGGTGCCTGGGCCTTGGTGGTTGCTTCGGGTTGTGCACTGGATCTGGGTCAGATTTGCTATGGCTAGGGAAGCGAGAGTGACTTAAACAACAAAGTATGCTTTAGGAGTTATCTTAACAGCCTATTTTGTGAGAAAGAACTGGCTGGTGGGCCACCTTTCTTGAAGGTAACCATGTATGCGGTGGGCGAAAGCCCCTCCGTTAGCCTGTTCTGGTTAATTTCTAGCCTTATCCCCTGGGAGTCTAAGACACGAAGTAAGATTTCTCTTTTAACAACTTAGCAGAAGTAGGAAAGTCTACCTACAAGGGGTCAGACATAGCTGGAACAGGGAAAAGGAAGCAAGGAACCAATTGTGTGCATTTGCATGTGCATGTGTGTGCATGGATGTGTGCATGGGTGTGTGCCTGGTCTGGTAGGTGGAGTGGTGAGAAGGTAAACATAAAGCTGGCAAGGCATAAAAATAAATTTGAGGTCATGTATAAATGCTGTTTAATCAGATTGCTCTCCTAACATGTAGCACTGAGAGAATTGGTAGTTCTATAGGAAACAGGTCATTGTGGATCCGAGAGAACTAGCTGGGACTGGGCTAGAGCAGGATATTGCAATGGGTGGGTTTTCACGGATAGAGTGCAGCAGGAACATCCTGTATGAGAGGATTAAGCAGCAACCACCAGAAAGCTAGAGGGACACAGAATGGGAAGAGTCTGTAGTTACATTTATCTGAAATGTACTTAGGTCAATTCCACCCCCCTCCCCCGACCCTCCTTTCTCAAGGGCCAAGGCCCTAGATTACTCATTGCCCATTATAAGTTGGCTCCATGAAAGGGCTGAAACACATACAAACTTGGTCTTTCTCTGCCTGCTGTTCAGTGGGATTGGGCCATTTATACTGAGACACATATTACACAATCCAGCAGTTAACACAGTTCCTCTTTGCCAGGCACTGTGCTAAGTTCCGGAGATGAACGAGATACAGCACTGGTCCTGAAGCAATGCATAATGCCAGAGGGAAATAAGCCATGAGTAGTAGAGTGCAATGATGTTCCCAATTCTTCCTCCTTCCCTGTAGCCACACCCTTTCCCCTTCAATTTGTTATGCCCTCTCATCATGGACAAGTGAATTGCCCCAACACTCAACACTAGGTTCAACCATGGTGTTCTGGCCATTGATTGAGATGTTGGCATCCCAAATGAGGCCCCGTGACAAGTGTGACATTCTGGAGCTGTGCCTGTGAGCTCTGTGTCCTCACCATTGTTCCCCTTGCTTCTCCCTGTGCCCACCTCCATCTGATCAGTCCCTGATGGGCTTGTCCAGCCATCATCTCTCTCTGAAGCCTTTTGCACCTGCCCAGTCAGCCTGGTCTCTCTGTTAAGCCTCCACGCTACTCTGAGGCTCCATGCCCATCTAGTTTGCTACTGAATTCTGTAGTGTCTGGTCTCCCCGGCTGGACTATAAGCTCCTTGAAAGCAGGAGCAATTTTCTGTTTGTTTTTTTTTTCAGAGGCCTTTGTGAGCACAGCATAGCAGCTGGGCAATGGTGGTGCCAGTGCCAGCCCTCAGAATCCTCTATCATAAGCAACTTTTTCCACCCCCTTGAGAACCCTCCTCACTGCTCAGGTTTCCATTGACCGACCCCAGCTGTCATCCAGACCAGCCCTTCCTTTTCTAGATGGCAGCTGAGGTCTGGCCTACGCCTCTTGTATATTCTGCGATCTTCAAGGCCCCATTAGGTGATAGAAGAATTGATTCTAGCTAAAGTATTAATGGCTAATAACAGCATTGTCTCCCCTGGGCATAAATTCTGCATTTTAATTGAAGTTTTCAATGTTCTTATCCATGGAAGTAACTAGGCATTGTGATCCCGGACACAGGCTTCTGGGGATAAATTTTTTAGAGCTTAGAGTTCAGGGTGTCTCAAGTCACATTGCCAAGCCATTTGGTGTACAAGGCTGTTCCACATGTGGTCTTGGAGACGCTAGGAGACAAGACAGGCCTATACCTTTACCAGTATAATAGCAGGATCACTTTAAGCTGTGACTTATGTTTGAACCTCATGTTTTCTGCGTCACTGAAAGTAAACAAAACTGTGAAATGGATTTTGACCTCAGAGCTGGCGTGTGTGTGTGTGTGTGTGTGTGTGTGTGCTCATGCTAAAACTGGACATTATAACATGCTTTCATGTTATAATGTAGTATAATCAAATCCAAGAGCCCAAAGAATCCTCCAAAATCATCTGTCTGGTCCAGGGGCCTGCTTTTGGTCTACTAAGTTATTATTATCATCATCATCTCCATTTTAAAGATGGGGCAAGTGATACTGAGAAGGGACACAGGACTTGCTCTGCTCCCACAGCTGTTAAGAGAAGGAATTGAGACCAGAACCCAAAACTCCTGCCTCTGTTCAGGGTTCTTCTCTGTCACAGAGACATTGTGTTAAACACCTTCGTCTCATTCTCACTCTCAACTTTAAGCCATTATTACATAACTGGGGGCCCAGTGCACAAATTCGTGTACCTTGAAAGGAATTGTGGGCCACAAGGCTACAGTGGGCACAGGGGTGGGTCTCGGCCCATCCTCCATGCCCCAGCCCAGCCCCTCCCGCTGTGGCCTCCAGTCCCCTGTCTGCCGGCAGCCCCGCTCCCTGCCACCACCACTCCCACATGCTGACGGTGCTGGCCCCGCTCGCACTTGCTGATGGCATGAAGCAATTGGGGTCAGCACCAGCAGTGGGTGTGAGTGGGACTAATGCCATCAGTGGGTGCAAGCAGCGTCTGCTGCCCTGATCGCCCCTCAGGAGCAGGGGGAAGTGGAGAAGCCCTCAGGGGCAATCGGGGCCAGCAGCGGCCACTCCGCACCTGCTGATGGCACTGAACAATTGGGATTGGCGCTGGGCACCTGCAGCAGGTTTGAGCAGCGGCTCTGGCACCGGCTGCGGATGCAAGTGCTGGACAGGACTGCATCGTGTGGGAGCAAAGAATTTTCAGTAACCACCAGAGGCTTGCCCTAATGATAGTGACTGGCACCTCGCCTTGGTCTGGTGCTCCCACTCACCTGCTCCACCATCCCACTATGGCTGATGCCCACCATGTTCCACGCGTGCCCCCTGATGGTCAGCACACATCATAGCAACTGGTTGTTCGGTTGTTCCGCTGTTCGGTCTATTTGCATATTAGGGATATATATATATATATATATATATATATATATATATATATATATCCCATGAATTCCCCTGGCCAGTGTAGAAGCTTCTCATTAGGCACACCCAGACGCAGCAGTTGTTATGCAGTGGGGTGTTATGAAAAGAGTTATATACAAATTGCTGTATATAAGCTGAATTTTAGCTACACAACTGAGAGAAGACAGCTAAAGGAATCCTTTGGTGACAACCCTAATAGTCTCATCTCTGTACAGTTTGGGATGGTTAGAAGAAGTATATACTCTAACCCATATGGTTATTTTTAGGCATATTTACACATGCAGTGTAAATTCCTGGTTACGTGGCAAGGATGAAAACCACCTAGGAATTAACACCTAGATGTATAAGACACAGGCACCAAGAGTCTGTTGGTGTGGAATATACCCCTGGTAAAGGGAGCATCGTGGCCTGGGCATCAGGGCAGCTGGGCTCTTGTCCCACCTTTGCCACTGACCAGTGACTTAGTCCTCTCTGGGCCTATGTTTCATTATCTGAAAAATAAAAGGGCAGCATAGAGCCATTTCTTGGTCTTGGCTCCCATTGTGGCATCAGAGGGCTATGCATATTCATGCACACAAAATGGTCCTTGGCCACACAGGGAAGTCTGACCCTGCCTGAGGCCATTTGCATGGAACAGAAATCAAAGCCATAAGCCTCAGAGAAGAAGCTCTGTAGCAGAATTTCTATGTTATCGTTATGGGAAGGATGGGCCCAGTGTTGGGCTGGAGAGGGAGGTCTGCCAGGTGCCCGGGAGGCACACCCCACAGGTTGTGCCCTGTCTGAGCAACGCCAAGGTGCTTTGATCACACACCTGGGCCTCTGCACCCTTGGGCACAGGCAAGTCCCTAGCACCCACCTCTGGCTCCAAGTATAAACTTAGGAGGTCTGTGGGCTCACTGTGAGCTGGCTATGTAGTTTTAATGCCCAAAACCAATTTTAAATAAAATAAAGAAATCCCCCTAAATATTCTATATGGGGTTTTCTTTTTTTTTTTAAGAGGGACATTTCAAGACTAGTTTCACACAGGTTTAGCCGAAAGGGAAATTAAACTCTACATTTAAATGGAGATTGCGCACAAAGGAATCCATTAGTTTCAATATTTCTCAGCAGGAGGGCTCAGAGTTATTTAAATAAGTTTAGATATTAAACCTAAAGTAGCCATTAAAGCAATGTGGATTTGTTTGTCTGTTTTTTCTCCCCCCAGAAATCCCTTTTTTTCCAGCTGACTGAAAAATCCATTGCTTAACTGATGGAGGATATTTTAATGCATTTAAAAAATCCAGGGACTTTTTAATATAGCACTTCCTTTGAATTTTTAAGTACCATATTACAGCGTACTCATTTTAGCCAAGTGTCATGTTTTGGACAGATTAAGCTCCAAGCGGTTTCCCTTCCCCGCCCCCACCCCGGGCAGAACTGTGCTAATATAAACACCGACATTAAACCATATTGGCTATGGAAGAGTCTTTGATTGTCATTGAGATTATTTTAAAAGTTATTTAGGTCCCCCTGTTACATCTCTGCAAACCACTGAGAAAATGTTGTGCGGGGTTTCTCTTTGCTACATTTCTTTGGGGATTCATAAATATTGATTGTACCGTAAAAAAATTGATGGAATCTTGAAACAGACTGCTGTTGAGGCAGCTGGGGAATTTACTCAATTTTTCTCAATCGCTGCAGTCTATAAAAAGAGGAGATTTTGCAAATTGTTTCTCACCTTGTCTTTTTAGTATTTAATAGCTCTCAATTCTATAGCCTTCTGAACCTGCGCTGGGCATGTTTTCCATCAAAACAGAATCAGGCCTATTCAATGGGAATTAAAATGGGGAGCAGGTTACAAATGGGTTAAACTCTGCCCTGTTTGCCACCCTCTCTCTGCCTCCTTTTTCCCCACCTTCTCTTGGTTTTCAGTGTCCTGCTGTTTCGGTCCTATTAATCCTACATCTATCCCATGGATGCCCGTATTATGCCCAGGGTCATCCTTTCACTTTCCAGGGCCAGGATGGAAAAAAGGTCAAAGAAATGACTGACAAAGGCTTTGGTGGTCCAGCCATTCACCAAACCTGGTAACTATTAAACCACACTCCCATTAAGGCACCTCCTGCTCCCCCTTGTCTATATAGCAAAGCTCTTCACCATTGAGCATTAGGAGGCGTTAGCCTACCATCTGGCTCCAAACAACCTCTTTAATCTTATTCTCACAAGTCTCCTTCTGGAACCTCATTTTCTTTGCTCATGAGTCCCCTCATTGTCCTTCACAGCTATATCACGCATTTCTTCTTCCAGACATTGACTTATACTTTCTCATCATACGGGAATGTTCTTACCATCTCCTTCTTTGGCAGGCAGAATGATATCCTTCCCCACTAAGATGTCTGCATTCTCATTCCCAGAATCTGTGAAGGGGTTATGTTATATGGCAAAGGGGAATGATGGTTGTGAAAGACCAGGAGATGATCCTGCACTATTCCTTTGGGCCCAGTGTAATCAAAAGGCTCCTTAAAAGTGGGAGAGGGAACTGGAAGGGAGAATCAGAGAGAGACGAGCATGAGAAAGACTTGGCCCAACATTGCTGACTTTGAAGGATGGAGCCGTGAGCCAAGGAAAGCAGATGGCTTTTAGAGTGGAAACTATCGCACCTCTCGGAGAAGCCATGAGGTTTGGGGGATAAGAGGTGGACATCAGATCTCTGGATTTCCCTTGATCACGGCCTCCGAGACCTGGCCCATGTATGGCCTATTTCTGCATTCAACTCTTCTCCTGTGCACCCAGGCCTGATCCCGACCTTCGCTCCCTTATTCAATGAGAAGATCTCTGTTACTCTAAGTAGGCTATTCAAGAATAATGCCACCCACCTGAGCTCCAGGGAAGGCCTGCCAGGACAGAGGGCAGAATCCAGCCCCACCTTACCTGGGCTGCAGCATCTGGCAGCAGCCAGGAGGACATCAGCACAAGGATGAGGAAGCCAAGGCCACACCCCATCTTCCCTGCAAAGCCAGTGCAGTAGGGAGCTTTGGTTAGGGGGTGTTTACCTGTTAGGAAAACAGCCCATGAGATCAGGAGTCCCCAAATTTCCACCAAAAACTCTGCTGAATATTTCTGGAAAAGCCCCATTCTCAGACTCTGCTGGCTGCAGAAGTCAGCTCATCTCTCTAAATTTCTTTCCTATCCAGAATCTTAGCCCCTCCAATTTCCATTTCCTCAGCAGATCTCCAATGCCTTTAAATGAGTGATTTCTCTGTTTATCTGGCCAATCTACTTGTTCTCGGCAGGAATGCTAGTCTGCCTCAAGCTACTGTATCTCACTAGGAAGCAGAAAACCTTCCCATCTTTGCTTTGAAGGATATAGTCATGGTAGGAACTTTATACTGGCAGTTGTTTCCTGTAGGACTTTAAATAAATGATTCCCTGTCTTCTGGTTTCTGTGATTTCTGTTGAGAAGTTGGCTGTAAATTGGCTGTAAGACTTACTTTTGCTCTTTGAGGGTAATATTTCTTTTTACTCTTGCTGCTTGAAAGATTTTCTCTGCTATGGTACTCTAGTTCCAGGAATGTTAATTTTGTCACTTTGTCTCAAACAACTCCTGTGCTCCTTCCTGTATCTCCATCCTTTTGCTTTTCCATGTCATCATCTGACCTCTAAACAGGTGCTCAGGCGCTTACCTAGTTCAGGGCCTCATGGCCCCTCATTTGGATCTCTGCTAACTTAACTCTTGGACTAGTCTTCTGGCTTCACTTCACTAGTCTTCCTGCTTCTAGGCTTGCTCTTCTTAATCTATTCCTCTACCTTCTAGGCCTGGTGAGCTTTTGGAAACCAAGTCTGGTCATGTTGCTCCTCTGCTTAAAATGTCAAATGATTTCCCATTTCCTATGGTTAAGTAAATTTCCAGCTTCTTAATATGGGATATAGGCTTCTAGAGATCTCCAGGCTGATCTTGTGTTTTCTGTGCTCTAAGAACTCGGATCAGTTTCTAATTCTCCCATGTCCTTGAATACAACCCGCTCCCCGCAACACACACATATACAGACACACCCACACACACATACCAAACACATACTCCTCAAATTGTTCCTCTTCCACATGCCTCTGTTCATGCTACTCCTTCTATGGGGAGAGATCTTCTTTCCCATTTGTCTGACTAAGCCACATTTATTCTTTTGGCTCATCACCCTCACCTCCAGGAAGCCTTCTGGTCTCATCCCTGTTCCCCACTCTCCCGTTCCCTCACTCCTGTTGCTCCTACAATACAATTTGCATATCTTTATCATCACACTGGACACAAGTAACTCTCTGTTTAAGTGTCTATCATTCCATCCAGATTGTGAGTTCTTTGAGCAACTGTGTCTTCCTTACTCATCTTTATGTCCCCAGTGCCCAATGCCTTGCCTGAGATATAGAAAGTACTCAATAAATGTTTAAATGATTGATGAATTAACAAATAAATAAAGTTGTCTATCCTTGATTGAGCCAATAATGTTAGTCCTATTCTAGGTGTGAAAAAATATAGAGTAAGTGCCCACCTCTGGTTGCACAGTATGTGAAAGCGAATGCCCGAAAGATCTCTAAAGCTGCATCTGTTGGATCCAGCTAACACTGACATATCTGCTTAACTCTTTGCAATCAGAGTCCTTAACCCATGAGCTAGCCTTTGATAACATGTGGCCTTCTAATGTTCTCTAATTGTAACACACGCAGAAAACCAATTAGCCAAGTATTTGCTAAGACATTTTCCACCAGTTTAGTTCAACACTGTGCCCTTATTAATTGATCGTGTAAAAATTAGTCATTAGAAAAGACTTTGGCTAAATATTACTGCCCAGATGGTAGTCTAGCCTGGGTGAAGCCTGGAGACATTAAAGCATACACCTCCCTGGGGTGGGACTTGGGGTCCGAGATTGGCATCAGTTGCAGCCAATTGGAAGAAGGCAGCATCAAGAGCACAAGCTGAAAGCCAGTCTGCATCAGGGCCACCCAGCAGGAGGGGTTGTAATGTTGGATCTAGCTTTCCTGGGAGGTGAGCAACAGGAGATGCAACAGTAGGCATTGATGGAAGCCCTGTTAGCCAATGGCAGGTGCCTGAGTGCTCAGCTGGGTCCAGGTCCCGAGTGAGGCCGATAGAACTAAGGCAATTCCCATGGACTAGGAAAGCTACGGTTCTGTTCAGTTATCAGGACTGAGACTCGGGAGCACAAGAAGGGGCCCAGTTACCAGAACTGGGAAAGAAAGTGGGACACAGACTCAGGAAGAAGGGTGGTTCAGCACCAGAGGTTACAGGGGACTAACAGTCAAGCTAACCTGGGCCAGGGACTCCTTAGTTAATGCATCTCTAATGAGGACAGAGGGAAGGGAGGGGTGCTGTCAAGTGGCCCAGCTAGAGGATCAAGGAAGATGTGACTGCTCTAGGAGGATCCTGAACACAGCAGGTCAAAGGGGCAGCAGATTGTGAAAGCAAATGAGAAGCCAAGAAAGAATGAAAGAGGGGAAGGCTGAAAGCCCAGGATATGATGTCAAGATGGGGGTGAGGTGAGGCTGGGGAGAAGCTGAGACCAATGGCCAAGGTGGAGCTAAGGGTTTTGAATCAAGGGAGTGGGCAGTGAGTCAGATTCCAGGAAACCACACCAGGTATTAAACCTATACGTCCAAGGTGCCAGGAAGCATCAAGGGTCAAGGAGCCACTGATGGTGATTAGACATTAGAATGGGACTGGTTAGGATGGAGTTAAAACCTGTGTCTGTGGTCAGGCTGCCAGGAAGTCCTAGAGGCAAGGGAGAAGTAGGCAAGGCCTATGTTTAGGGTTCACCTAAGAAGGCTGTCAGAAAGGTCAGAGGATTGTCAAATCCAGGAAAGCACAGAAACCAAATGGACAAGAGAGTAACAGACGATGGGCTGGGTATATGCACCAAGCCCTTGGTAACTGAGGTGGCTCTGTCTCATGCTCAGAGCTCCCAAATGACCTTTGGAGAGGCTGGGACCAGGCCCAGCAGAGCTTTTTCAGGTCCTCCTTCTCGATTGCAGCAAGCAGTCTAGAGCAAATGGCATCTGGATCGGGGCGGGTGTTTGCTAGGGTTCTTCAGAGAAACAGAACCAATAGATAGATTGATTATAAAGGCTTTGCTCATGTGATTATGGAGGCCAAGTCCCATGACCTGCCATCTGCCAGCTGCAGACCCAGGAAAACCAGTGCTGTAGTTTGAAGGCCTGAGAGACAAAGAGCCAATGGTGTAGATGCCAGTCTGAATCAGGGCCTGAAAATCAGGAACACTAAGAGCAGAGAAGACTGTGTCCCAACTCAATCAGACAGAGGCAGAGTGAGTGCTTTCTCCCCCTACCATTCTATTCCATCAGGGCTCTCAAAGGATTGGATGAGGCCCACCCACACTGGGGAGAGCAGTCTCAGTCTACTGACTCAAATGCTAATCACTTCTGGAAACACTCTCACAGACACACCCAGAAAAATGTTTAACCAGATATCTGGGCACCCATGACACAATCACGTTTGCACATAAAATTAACCATCATGAGGGGAACAGCACAGATCCTACCCCCTGCTGTGGCTCAGGGATGCCCAGCAGAGTTTCCTTGGAGATCCTGATGTTGACTCCACTCTGGCTGGTTAGGTGGCCCCAGGCCATTCTACAGTCTAAGGATCAGGAAATCGAATGCTTTCGGGTAATATCCTTGCTGATGAAACATCAGAAGTGTGGCTTCTTGATTGCATCGTACTTGGCACCATCTTGCACCTCTGACCGATTTGTTAATTCCTGGCCTCCACTTGGAAAGCTTCCAGCTCGTTTTCATGCTATGCTGCGCAGTTCTGCCTCCTTAATGTAGCTTTAAAGTTGTATTAAATAAACAATGGGTATCAAATCAAATTAATTATTGGACACTCCATGCTATTTAAGTTTAGGGCTCCCATTTTGCCAATATTTCTTCTGTGGACAACAAGGCATGAAGTGGTCCTCCTTGAGCCTCCTCAGGGAGGAAGAAGAGGGGAAAGAGGAGAATTAAAACCTTAGGAAGGGATGTTTGTAGAGAGGAACATGCTATTTTATATGGGGAAATGGCCTTTGTCCGATTTCTTGGGTTCCCCCAATGATCTGCATAGCTGTGTGGGAGCAGGTCAAATTGATTAGGAAAAAATCTGATGAATTATTCTGTCTCAAGTGTTCTCAGGTTGTGCTTTTTAAAACTCTTTTCCTGACCAGGCAAGACTGGGAATTTTACCATCCCTCACCTTCTCCTAATTCCTCACCAGTTATCAGATTCATTCTTTGATATTTTTTGTCAACTGAGCTCCTTTTCTGTATCATGCTGAGGTGTTCTTGTGACTAGGCCTGCGTCTGGCTTTCCAGATAAAATCTTAGCCCTGTCTTTATACCCTTGACCCTTCATAGCACTGATCCTAGTTGTGATTTCATTATTTTTCTGATAATTTAATATGTCTCCATCCCCTGAAGCTTCCATGAGGGTAGAGGCCTTTTCTCTTTTCACTCACTGTGCTTGTGGCCCCCAGTACCCAGCCTGGAATGGGCACTTAGTAATTACTGGATGGATGGATGGAAGGATGAATGAAGTCAATAGGAATGGAAGGGAAGAAAACAGCCTTCCTCAGTTGCTGAAGGGTTCTTAGCCCTTAGGGCCCAGCCTCATAAGAATCCTTGAACTTGGCTTCTAGTGCTCTCCATGAGCAGAGCAGAGCTTTCCTCAGAAGGAGTCTGGGAGAATTTGAATCCCTCTCCCCAGTGACCTGTTATTTCCAACATTTTCCTGTGAATAGTTGGCTTCCTGGGGACCCTGCTGGCTGGCCTGACTTTACCATCTGCCTTTCTAGCAGCATCTCTGCACATGGGCATTATTCTGTCTTCCTTGCATGGTTATGAGCTCCAGAGGCAGGAACTGTACCTCCTCTTTCATCCAAAGCCCCTACAGGTGTGACTCTCTCCTGTGCATATTTCTCCTTCTGCTTCCACTTGGAGAGCCTCTCTCTTCCTTATCCATCCCTCCCATTCTCAAAAGCCCAGCTTAAGCTCCCCCTCCCCGTCAAAGCCTTTCTAAGACACCTTAGCTAACAGTGCTCTCTCCCGTCTATAACCACACAGAGTCTTTAAAAGAGCTTTACCGCACTGTCTGATTAACTGCTCTGCTTGTTGAAGTCACATATCTACCCTGTCTAGGGTGACCAATTCTTCCCAGTTTGCTTGGGACTTTCCTAATTTTAGCACTGAAACTCCCATATCCCAGGAACCAACCCTCTTGGTCCTGGGCAAACCAAGACAGTTGGTCACCCTAACCTCTACCAGCTTGGCCTACCCACCCCAAGTCCCTGCCAAGCTACTGCCAACTTGAAATTCAAGACTCAACTCAAGAGTCACTTCCTCCAGAGAGATGTCCCCTCCTGAGTGCAGGAGAGGTCTGCTCTGCCTATGCAGTCACTGCTCTCCTGTGCTGCTCACAACTGAGGGTCTGCCCAGGTCACGCATTTAGCATCCTACTGCTCAGTACAGTATCTGTCATATAGTGGGTGCTCAGGAAGGAAGAATTTGTCGAATAAGCAGAAATACTAGGTGTTATGAGTTTAATTGTGTCCCTCAAAAGATGTTGAACTTCTAACTAGTGAATGTGACCTTATTTGGAAATAAGGTCTTTGCAGATAATCAAGTTAAAATGAGGTCATTAGGGTGGATCCTAATCCAAAGTCACTTTTCAATATAGGGAATAGCTCCAATTTGATTTGTTTAGCTTTTCTGCCCACTAAAGGGAATCTGGGTTGGGCATGGAAAGAATAAGATATATCAGATGAACCTGGAGCCCAAAAGGTAAGGGAGAACTCCAAGAATGAAGGAGACAGGTGAGAAGACAAGGCTCTCCATAGCCAAATCTGAACATCGCAATGAATAGTGAAAGGGATGAATTATAACTTAGGTCTTTTGATCTCAGTTTAGTCCTCAGGGTTGACCCAGGCTGGGTGGAAATGACAACCGTGAGTGGCCTCCACTCACCCATTGCCCATCTTCTCCCCTGAGTCTGGCCAGCTCTTTTCTCTCCTGGCTGTAATGCCCTTGGGCCAACCCTCAGAGGATCCCACCTCCCAGCTCCCGTGCCAAAAACTTATTAAGCATCCGCCTGTCACCTCCACCTTAATAAATAAGAATCTCTTTTCAGCTTCTTTGTCTTCCTCACCTCGGGGCCCACCTCCTTAACCACACTGTCAATTACACCTTATGTCTTGCAAGGCCACAGCTAATGAAAAGCAATAGAGAATTCACTGCCTTTTAATGAGGGAAACATGGCTTTTTACAGGGAACAATTTATTGGGCCAATTCCCCCCGTCCATCACCCAGGGGAGTTGCTGCCTTTTTGTACCCTGCGTTTGTTACTGTGTCAGGCACTGTGTAAAACTGCCATCGGAGCACCGAGGTGAAGGCTCTGACTCAATTTACAGGGTGACATCTCTAATCTCCCCCCCTGGATCAGTAAGTGATCCTGGCAATGATATGCATAGAAATTAATTACTTTACCCCTCCTGCTCCCTGGCAGCCAGGAGCGGGGTATCCTCCTTGGCCAGAACAGCTGGGCCGACAGGCCACTGACCTTCAACATCCTTGGCTGCTTGTCCTGGCAGGAGAATGCAGGAGAGACAGATGACCACACTGCCAGAAGAGACAAGGAAAAAATGCACAGGAGAAGGGCATGGTGTGCTGCTAAGCCCTGTTGGAGGTCAAGAGCAAATACCAGGTCCATCACCATTTCCAAGGGAGAGAGGGAGGCAGGGGGTTCAGGAAGAGCACTCCAGGCTGAGATTCAGGAGATGCCTCATTCTGCCACTAATTTTCTCTATGACCACGGGCATGAGATTTCATCTCTAAAGTGTTTCAAACAGCATGATTGCTCTCATGTTCTGCAAAAACAAGTCTTCACCCCATTCTCTTTCTTGACCTTCTCTGAATAATATATTAGGCTACTCTCAGTCATTGGGTCTTACGCTTTGTTGAGCCATGTGACCTTGGGCAGGTACCTTTACTTCTCTGCACTCTAAAGAGTCATATGGTTCATTCACAGTGGAATACTACACAGCAGTAAACATGGACAAGCCAGTGAGTTACCACTCTAGAATGAGAGAAGAGAATTGCAGGAGACTGGTCACAGCATATCACCACCTGCAACACCGGAATGTGTCCCTTTTGTGGGTATAGCCACATGCATTAATAGCATAAAGATTTACATGGAAATTGTAAAGTCAAGTTTAGAATAGCTACTGCTACTCTGGGGGCCAGATGTGACAGATTGGAAAGATATACAGGAAACTGGAAGTGGATTCATCATGTTTTATATCTCAAGCAGGGAGGTGGTATATGGGCCTGTGTGATCTCTATAATGTTTTGTATGGCTGAAAATGTTTATTAATATTTTTTAAAGGAAGTAGAAGCAGAGAAGCAAAGGAGATTCGCATGGGGAGAAGTCCTGGGGGCTTCCTGGCAGAAAGGTCAGTGGCAAGGGCAGGAGCCTCAGAACCAGAGATCTGCATTTGAATCCCAGCTCTCCTGCTCACCAACTGTGGTGTGATTTGAGGGGCAAGTTAATTAACCTCTCATGAACCTAATTTTCCCAGATGCGAGATAAGAATTAATGATATTTACTCTTACATGAATGTGGTCAGCTCAGTGATTAAATAAAATATTTTAAGAATCTAGCACAGTGCCTGGCACAATTTTAAGGAGATTACACATTCTGGTTTATCTGGGACAATCTTGATTTCCGCCTGCTGTCTTAATAGGTCCTCTTTCAATTTCAAAAGTGTCTTGATTTGGAGGATAAATGATATTATCACCCTACACATTGTGAATACTCAATGTACTCTAGTCATGTCAGTCCTCTTTACGGTTTCAAGGCTTTAGAACCAGCCAGCAATTGCCCCTCCTCTCTTTCTGAACATCCTTCTTACCCCACTTCTGTGCAGTGGGATGTTTAGACATCACTCCATGCTATGGTAGGACAAGAGTACCTAATCCACTAGAGTGAATTGCTGCAGAATTACTGCTCAAATTCCATTAAACACTAGGATCAGAATAAGCTGGAAAGTTTAGGATTTTTGAGAGCAAAATGGCACACATAGTATTAATAGAAAAGAGAAAAGTGCCAGAATACAATGAAAAATAACTTTTGTTGATCACTTACTATGTGCCAGGTATTTTTTCCAAGTCTTTTACATGTATTAGATCCTTTAAATTTTATAGGAGATGAAACTGAGGTCCAAAAGTGTCATGAACCCAAGCCAACTGATTCCTGAGTCTACTATTAAGCACCATGAGCTACTGCCAACGAGTCTGCTATGAGGTAACAGGATTGAGTTTTAAAAATAATTAGTCCAAAATATGACTGTTCAAACATACATTGTTCTCCAGTGTGGCTCATTGGAAGGCTATATGTGTGTTCTCACTCTGTGGAAGTTACTTAGCATAACTGGAATCTTCTTTGGGAATTCCCATCAGAATATGGGCTTCAATTTTCTTATCTTTTAAGGTGGATGTGATTTTTCTAAGACAGTTCAAAGTCATTTTGAAATTCAAATGAAAACTATAATGAGATACCTCAACAAACGCAATAGATGCCTAACTTAAAAAGACTGACAATACCAAGTGTTGATAGGAATATGGAGCAACTGGAACTCATACATTGCTGGTTGGAATGAAAAAGGATATAGCCTCTTTGGAAAACAGTTTTGAAGTTTCTTATATAGTTAAGCATACACTTATCTTATGACACAAGAGAAAGGAAAACTTATATCCACACAGAAGCCTGTATGTAAAGGTTTATAGCAGCTTTATTCATAATAACCCCAAATTGGAAATAACCCAGATGTCTATAAACAGGTGGTAAGATAAACAATTTGTGATGTATTCATGCACTGGAATACTACTCAGCAATCAAAATAAATGACTGACTGACATGTGCCACAACATGGATGTGTCTCAAAAATATTATGCTGAGTAAAGGAAGCTTATTTTCACACAATATTTTTATTCCCATTTTACAGATGAAAAAACTAAGGCACAGAGCAATTATGTCTAAGTCACATAAATAGTAAGTTTTGGAGCCAGAATTCAACTCTAATAGCCTGGCCTTGAAGGCTGTGTTCTTAGTCACCATGCTATTCTGTAGGCTTCTGCCTGCCACAAACTATGCCTATGACAAACACTCGAACTCTTCCTCCTTCCCAAACACCCTCAAGACATGTGGGCCAATTGTAACAGAAACAGAATTGGCTTTAAGAGTCTACTGTCAGATGAAGAGTGTGACAGAGCACTTTGCTAAAGGCCACCACCAGTTATCAGGCCCACCCCTCCCCCCGCCTGCCCACCAGCTAAGCTCATCCAAGTTATACATCTCTGATTAGGCAGGTATCAATGATAATCCCTTTTAGAATCTGATTTCTGTTGAAAAGACAATTGGCTGAGAGTGGGGCGTTGGTTTAACCACTTGTATCCTAAAAGTCAGAGATTACTACTAGTAAAGTGGTCCAGGCCAGTTCACCAGGTGTTATCACCAGGTGGTATTCTCAACACACTGAATAGTAAAAGATCACATTTTGATTCCTGGATGATTCATACATCTGTCCATCAACCCACCATTTTTGTTTGCATGAATTCACTTGTTGAGGCCCAGGAACTGTGCTGGGTGTTAGTTGGGTAAAGTGGCCTTTAAAGACCACCCATCCCTTAGACCCTATTTGTCTCTGACTCTGAGCCTATAATGTGGCCTCTGCACCAGGACTCCTTATCACAATCTTCTCAACACACTCTCCAGAAAAGTCTACTGTGGTCTGTCTTCTTGAAAGCAGCAATAATTTAAGTCTTATTTAAATTAAAATAAGTCAATTATGTTAACCAATGGTCTTTATCCTCTTGGATGAATTGTGGGAAACAACAATCTGAACAAAATCCAGAAAAGTAAATTTTAAAGACATAATGTGGATTAAGGATGCCATTGAGTGGAGGCTGCCAGGGATCTGAATTAATGAATTCACAAAGTTTTTTATAGCACATTCAGTACTTGTATGTAGATGTCCCGAGGTGGTTGAGTATAGGGCGTATTCATAACAGGCTTAGACAATTCCAGTCCTGCCCGTGGGATTTCCTCATTCAAGAGACCAGGATTCTACAACAGTTTCTTCTGTTCCATGTCCCTGTGCCATTGGGAAAGCCATGCTTCCTTTCTGAGCCTAGGGTCCTCATCTGCATCTCACCTTTGATTTTACTCTGTCTGATTAACTGCCTCTGCTTGTTGAAGTCACATATCTCCCCTGTCTAGGGTGACCAATAGTCCATGATCCTATGATCTAGTTAATCATTTAGCAAATTCCGAAAACTGCAGTATATTCTGTGTCTGGGTCATAATTTCTAGCCTGAAGGCAGCCTAGAATCACATAAATATATTCTCTTAGAGATGATCCTCTGAGCAGTATGATGTTCATTCTAAGAAAGTGTATTGGAAGCAGCAGCTGGCCATTGGGTCAGGCCTAGTTCCAGAATGAACCTGCCTCAGACAACTTTTGTCTTTCTCAGCAAAGGGCATTGTATAGACAGGAACAGAAATGGAGGGGTCTCCCAAGAACTTAAAAGTGGAATGCAACAGCTGAACACAAGGGGCAGGAGGGCTGAGGCAGGAAGATGGGCTCTGTCACTTCTCTACCAGGAGCCACCACTTTGACTAAACAACAATCCCACTATTTTTGTTTTGTTTTGTTCTCCCAACCAATCCACTGTCTGCAAAGAATTCTAAAGCTTCTATCCACCAGAGCACCACCTGTACATGATTCAATTAACCTTTCTGGTGGCTTGGGAAGTTTGTGCAATAGGACAGCCTTGCCTTAATTGGCAGCCTGACACAGGTAATGAAGTTTGATCAGTTGAAGAGGGCATCGGGGATGTCATTAGCATCCTCTACTGAAGACTACGTGGTGTGTAAAAGTTGTTTAATTTCTGCTGCAAAAGGAAGGGAAGGGGAAATCTGATTCACATTTCCTGAAATTTTTTGGCTTATTAAATATTTCATTTCCTCACTGTAAGCATCAAATGGGTCTGGTATGTTGGTATCTGTGCAGCTTCCCACCTAGATTTTACTGCTCTGCAATCCACCAAGTGATCATTTCCCTGTTATTAAACTCTGCATTTCGCAAGAGGTGTTTTGGAAAAACAAACATGCATAGAGACAGATGGAATGATTCTCTTTCAAGAGTTTCAAATGGGAGGAATGGGACGAGGCAGAGGTGCATTAGGCTGTGCTGGAGAAAGACTACAGGAAGGTGGCCTTGCTGTTTTGTTTTGTTTTTGTTTTTTAGTTTCCAAGGGTAGAAGGTGAGGTACAGGGACTCTGGACAACAGGAGAATGAGCACTAGGCCAATGTCTGGATCCTTGCTCATCATTCAGAAAAGTTTTAAATCTTGGCTCCTCTAGGAAGCCTTCCCCAACTGAGAAAAGAGAAGAGACTGACATATACTGAGTGCCTTCTATGTACTCAGCACAGTTCAAATTATCTCCTTGATTCTCACAACCAGCCCTAGGAATGAGGTATTATTATGCTGCTTTTATAGATGAGGAATCTGAGACAGAGCATTTATTAAAGTTGATCAGGGAGCCAGTCAGTAGGTGACAGTGTTTAAACTCCCTCTCTACTCTGTCTTTCTCTTGTACCCCATTAGACGGAGCAGTCATGGACCTCTGCAAATTGAACCTGACAAAAAAGCCCCGCTCTACCATTTCCCTATGAGAGACAAAAATGCCTACCAGCTTAATTTATGCACTAACTAATGTGCATTTAAAAGAGCCTTGAAATGTATAATGTGCTAAAAATGAACAATTAATTTTCACTCATGCAAAGGCATTTAAAATTAAATAGAACTAGACCAATGTAGGTATGATTATCATTGCTTTGTTGTAAATTCTTTTGTAATCAACAAATTGTCATCAAATGTAGAGAAAATGCTCACTCTGAACAAAATACTCTGCTGATGACAGTAGGGGGAAAAGAGTAGAAACAGACTGTGTTTTCTAGGAGGGCAATACACAAGGCATGGGCATATGAATACGATGTTTCCTGCACCATATTAAAACTCATTCATACACACAACCTTACACACATGTGCACATCCTCACACACATATACACAGGGGCACCCCCTACCTTAGGCACTAAGGATATATGCTAACCCACTAGACACCATATCTGTTCTATGGAGCTTACTAACTTGAGGTAAGGTAATCCCTGAATAAGTAGTTACAGGTGTGAAGAAGTCAGAGAAATCAGGTCATGAGGGGCTTTTTGAAAGAGGAGGGACTTGGAAACACTGTCAGAGGTCTGACCTGTGTGTCCTTGGGCAAACACCCAGCCTCATTTAACCTTTTAACACTAGGATTGGACACCCTAAGGTCCTCCCTTGATTCATCATGACTGTAAATGTCATGGTATGCCACTGTCGCAGGCAAAAGAGGGAATAAAGCAAACTATATGTTCTGGGTCCTCCTTCCTGAAGGCCATCAATTGTACAGTCTTCCCAGACTTCACCAACTAGCGCACTTTCCAAGCTGGACCACTGTCCTGGTACGTTGGACAACTAACCCAACTCTCAGCAGACCCATTGCCATCACTGTACCTTGAGTCACCTCTCTCACTCAGCATCCTCCTTGGTCAGATCTTTGGTGTCATCACCTGTTGTGGCAACAGGGCAGAGGGCCGCGGGTATGCTCATCCAACCCTTTATCATTTCAGCTGCAGCCCTTGGAGATGGTCCTTAGGTGGAAAATTTCATGGATGATGAGAATAGTGGGAATTTCAAGACACAGAAGGAGAAAAGTCAGGATCAATGTAGATGCTTGGCAGTTTGGGAGCAGAGTGAGAGCTGGACTACAAGAAAGGGAGGCCCTTTTTCTCAAATTTCACTTTCATATTAGGCCTCCCTCAGTGTCAAATAAACTCAGCGGCAGTAAAGTTTAAGGGGCGATTTGATGTTTAAACAAGAAAAGCTGTCCCCTGCACTTAGATGTGTATCTCTCCTAATTCCTTAATTTCCAGATTCCATTCAGGCTTATTCTTCCCTGATTGAAAATGTAGGAATAGTTTGATGAAGCAGTAACTCAGCAGAAATAATGATGATGATCATGATGATGATGATGATCATGATGATGATGATGATAACAATGATAATAACAGAGGAGAGGTTCATTTATAGAGCTTCCCATTTTCCATTTTTGCCTTCATTCTGTCTCACATGAACATGAGCTAATTGATCCTTCTGGCATCTCTGTGAGGTAGGTAAGAATTAGAATTCCTTCTCAAGAAATAGCTACTACATTAATAACCAAGGAGGTGATTGATAAACTGTTGAGTTCCCAACTTTTCCTGCCCAGAGTCACTGCTGATAGACCTCCTCCAATAGTAATACTAAAGTCTGGTTTCTGGGCTGCGTCTGGCACATAGTAGGTACTTAATAAATTTGCTAGTGAATCAACTAAAACATTGACTTACTAAATAAATGAGTGAATTCGGCAGGGCCTGAGAAGCTTGTCAGATGCAGCCCACTTGGGGCCTCTGGGACTGAATACCTATGTTCTGGATGCTTCTAATTGCTATGGTTTATTTTAGAGATGCCCTAGGACATCTCCACTCATCAGTCATACAGACGAAAATTCTGCCATTTTCATTCATCCTCCCCTGCACCTTCATAGGAAGGAAGGGCACTGGGAAGGGAGAGAATAGGAACAATATAATGGTAAGAGTGAGTTGTCCCTTGTATTTTATCTGAGCCTTCATTTCTCACCTTTGCCTTCCCAAGGCTGAATGATTCTCTACAACTCTGGGAAAGTCACAATGGTCTCCCTGTCTCCAGTTTCTCCTCTTACAATCTATACCCACCTCCTTGCTGAGTCCAGATGTTCAACTCTATTCATGCAGCTCTCCCAGTCAACAAGCAAGCTAGCAAATGAAAGAACTCTTTCTGACTGTTGGAATTGCTTCTGACTCTTCAACGCATAGACTTTGACATTAGCAGACTAGGTTCTTAGCAAAGGTTAGCCCGTATTGGCATTGAAGCCTTGAATATGTCACTTAGTCTTTCTGGCCTCAGTTTCCCTATCCGTGAAGAGGGAATAATAATACCTACATTGTGGAAATGTTTTTTAATCAACAGCAAACATGAATTGGTGTATTTCCACTTTGGACAAATCCTTAAAGTGAAAAAAATAAATAAAACCAGTGTCTAGAGGGGAATAATAGGTTCCCAGGAACCTTGAAAATATTCAGGATCTCCCCTGATTAAAAATGTAGGAATAGTTTGATGAAGCAGTAACTCAGCAGAAATAATGACAATGATCATGGACTTGTTCTGTGGATTACTGTGAGAGGAATATTAAAATCTCCAAGTCCCATTGTGGATTGGTCTACTCTGCCAACCTTTGCTTACTGTATTTTGAAGCTCTGCTGGTAGGTGCCTACACATTTAGGACTATTATGTCTTCTTGAAATGGCCCTTTTAAATTATCTAATGTTTCTCTTTATCCCTAGTAATTTTATTTATTCAGAAGTCTTCTTTGTGTGGCGCTAATATAGCCATTCTATCTTTCTTTTGATTAGTATTTACATGATATATGTAGATTTCCCCATATTTTTATTTTTAACTATTCATGCTATTTTATTGAAAGTACTTCCTCTTGGTAAAGGAAGTTCTAATTCTAACTTGGAACTAGCAATCTGTATTCTTAACAAGCTCCCCCAAATGATTCAGATGGAACCTCTAGTATTGCCTTCTCTTTATAGAAGTTTGTCCGTGAACAAGCAGTAGGAGAAGGCAGCAGCCCAAGGTAGGGCACATATAGGGCTGAAAGAGATGGTTTTGCAGAGTAAGAGATACTTACAGGAAAAAAGTGATAAGAGGATATGGATGGTGCCAGTTGGATCTTTGGAAACATCAAGGGCACGTGTGGAAGGCTTACAAGGAGACAGAGAGAGGCATGTCTGAGACTGGAGGGAAAGTGGAGAGGATGGAAACATGATCCTGAGAAAACCTGAGGTGAAGGCCTGAGACTCCTTCTCCCTGATGGCTTCTGTCTTCTGTCTTCTGTTGCTTAGTGGAGGGGATTTTGTAGTAAGAATGGGAGCAGGAGCTGAATTGGTGCCCAGAGCAAAGTGGGTCTGGGTTGGGCATCTGAACTGACCAATTAAGAAGAAATGCTGACTAGCCCTGAGGGAAGAGCTGAGGCCAGCAGAAGGAACCTGTGACGGGGTGAAGTTGAGGGTTGGGCCTGGACTGGCAGGGACAGTCCTGGCAGAAGCAGAGGGGAGGGATGGGCTGGGAAGGGCAAAGGGAAAGAAGTATTAGTAGTGGAAGATGGGGCAGCGAGGAGGAGAGACCTTGGTTCCACTACAGAACTTACCAACCTCTTGCTTTGTGACTGGGCAAGTCACGGAACCCTCTGGACTCAGTCTCCTCATTTTTCAAATGGGGACACAGCTTTACAGGTCTCCCATGAGAACAGATGAAAAAGTGGGTTAAAAGTGGTGTTTTTTTTTAATGGTCTATAGATGCAAAGTTAATAACTACTATTTTTGTTATTCATACTGCAAGAAATGGAATGTTATCTCCTAATGGCTTAGCCATGTTGAACATCAATATTTAACCATTCTATGGGGAAAGCATTTAGCTGTCAGGTCATGTGACTTGTTATTACTGTTGACAATAAGAATCTATTAAACATGTGGTATACCCAAGGTGGGTTATATTGTGATAGAATTTAAAGGTGTTTATCAGGAATTGAATAGGCCCTTCCTATAGAACCAGTTGGGGGGGGGGGCGGGAATGTGCTGCCGAAACATCTCAATTGGTGATGTGATTTTTCAATAATTGACATAATGTTTCTGATAATTGTTTTATAATACCTTACACGCTCCCCCCATTACCATTCCATCTTATGATGCTATTAATATACAGATGTTGCTCTAATCCTTTTTAAAATTTATCTTAGCTATCCCACATGTACATTTTCAAGTGGTTCATTCATTTAGTAGCACCTCATTTATTTTAAAAGTTTTTTGTGCTTTTTTTCCCCTTATCACTGTGGAAGCACTAATGACATTTATACATGGCTTCTCTTTCATTTCTTCCTCCACCCAGAGTTGAGGAATATCGGCCATTCTTCTCCTTAGGGCCAAGATCTCATTCCTCTCTCAGTCGTTGAATTGCCCCTTGCCATCCTGCACTAACCACATGCTGGGATTTATTTCTTCTCCAGCCCTTCCTTCTGGTCTAAAGTGTGACACCAAGACCAGGTTTGGTTCAATGTTGGATGAGAGCCACCTCGTCAGTTCCCATTAAACATCTTTCCAGTAAAACCAAATATTTTAGTCCATTTCTATCTCTGAGAAGATTCGTTGAACAAGATGAAGTTGGTTTATACTGGCATGTAGGCCAGGGCCTGGGATCAGGTTATTGTAGGTGTATCTGCTCCTACGGGGTCTTGGAGATGCCTCCATTCCAGACAGTATCACTTCTGATTCTGACTCTGTCCTCAGCGCCACCGTGACATTCCCAATTGCAGCTGGACATCTATCTCCCCATCGCTCTGACCACCTGGAACTCATATGTTTAAACATGGAGTCATCTTCTTTCTCCCAAACTGGTTTCTCCTCTGAGAACCCCAGTGATCTCCGTGGCCATCGTTTAACTCACGCTCTAACAAGCACAGAATTGGTGGATTAAGACAGTAAAAGCTTACTTGTTGTTCAGGTCACAGGGGTCAGCAAGGGGTGGTGTTGGGGAGGGGACATTTCTCTGCCCTGAACAATCCTCTGGGACTCTTCTCTCTCCACCTGGTGGCTCCTTACTCCTCCAGGTCATCTGTGAGCTCTCTCCAGCTTCTGAAAGAGAACTAGAGTGAATCACATAGGGGGTCTAATGGGCCTGTCCTAGAAGAAGCAGCTTCCACCTTCTGACACATTCCATTGTCAGAGCAGTTGCCTGGCCTTCCCTAACTGCACTGGAGGCTAGAAAACACGGAGGAGGCCCAGGATGCTCAGGACTATATGGACATCAGTAAGTGCCAGGCCCTTGCCCCACTTCCTGCTGTTTCCTTACACAGACTGCTCAGCTGCTCTCTGCCAATTGCCTTCGGAGCTTTTCTGCTGCTGAGAAATAAATGTGGTTGATTACTGGAGCCTGGAAACAGACTTCCTTGAGGCAACAGAGTGAAATGTGACTGGGGTCAGGCCTAGGGCAGATGACCCACTGCAGGTGCTCAGTGCAGGGTCTGTCTCCCTCCCGTCTGCATCTCACGCCTGCCCTAACCAGTCCCTGATGTGGAAGGAATGTCCCACAGGAGGGATGGCCTTCCGTACAAAGCAAAGCAGCTCCATGGGGAAGGCAGGGACATGCGTAAGGGCAACAAAGTGCTCCCTCAGTGCATGGAGCGTGGTGCTTGCTAGTCATCAGTGGACTCGTCAGTGTCAGGAATCTAGGTCTATAACAGCCAATGGTGAGGCCCGGGCCAGAAACTGATCTACAAGCCTGGCCAAGTTGTAACAATTCCGAGTGAAAAAACTGCTACTTGAATGTGCTCACCTCGCTCTTATTTTGGCTTCAAAGACCTTTAATGTGCCCTTTTACTAAATACCTGAGCACACGCCTTATTTTGTCTCCTCCTGTTAACCCAGCTGCTGTAAAACAAATGTGTTCATGCTGGATAGGCACTGCTCTCTTCCCAGCCCTCTGGCCCGTCTCCTCTTAGCTCACAAAAAAGAAAGAAAAACCACGAAAGCATATTGCAGCAGCATTTCCTCTACTCAGGAAAATGTCATTTTGGAGACTAGGGTCCAAGCCACCCCATCCAACTCCTCCCTCTAATCCCCTCTTCCTTGTGAAGCAATGTCTAAGCCACATGGCTGCCCCCTGATTCATACACACACATGCCCTAAAGATGCCAGGGCCCTTCTGCTTATAACTGCATTGGATGCACTTTTGAGGTACAGAGCAGCAGGCCCGAGGACACGTGATGTCACTGTTAGACATGATGTGGCTGTGTGGAGTTTGTATTCACATTTTCCTTTCTCTACCTTCCTTCAAAGTCCCCATCCATTCTCTGCTCTTCTGTGTCCTGGTGGCCGGTCTTTTACAAAGGGCATTGCCCAGTTCCATTTGGGTTTGGACAATGGGAGGCATCAGGAAGAAATCAAGTGGGAGGAGAGAGAGGTTGAGGTAGTTCCCCCAAGGCCATATTTTGGCAGTGGCTTCAGGCCTCTGCAAATATAGGTCTGGGGGTGCCCTCTTTCACAGCAGTCCCCTCTCCATGGAGCTCCTGTTACACCAGTTCTACCCCTTGCCTTTGCAGACTTCAAGGTGGTAATGGTTCCTTGATATTGCTAGTCTCTTGTTGCCTTGACATTCTTTGGTGATTGCTTTAACCCTTGCCGTATGTAAACAGCCTCTTCATGAAATTATCCTCAGAATCTCAGCTGAATGACTCTTGTTTTCTGCAGGATCCTGACTGAGACGGCGGCAAGATATACGGAGGTGGGGTGTGTGTAAAATATTTAAGTGTTTCAAGCACTCTCTTAGATTGGTTGCCTGAGAACCAACCATGAAAAAGAGAAGTTTGAGGGGTGGGTGGAGAATGCTCTCAGAAAGCACCCCTGTAAGGAAGTAGGAAGATAGGACTGGGGAGAGGGAAAAGTTGACCTGCTGTATGTGCGTGTGTGTGTGTGTGTGTGTGTGTGTGTGTGTGTGTGTGTGTGTGGTTGCAACTGAGCTCTGAGCTGATGATGGGAGAGTTGTTGTTTCATATCAAGGCAAAGGAGCTGGGCATTTGTACCATAGGCTGGTCCCTGGGAGGAGATATAACCTTGGGCAGTGTTTTTTTATTTTGGGGTATGCACTCCTCCTGGGGATAGTAGCCCATTTTTACAGGACATCATCTCCACGCTGGCACCAGAGCCTCATCTCTAAGAGGCCATTCAATCACTCTATCAGACCAGTGGCTTTGGGTGATGCTACATCTGATGGTGTCATTGGATCCCATAGGATACACTTCCTTTACTGTAAAATGGGTCTTTTGGTCAGATCCCATGGGATCTTGAATTTGTGGAGCAAGCCTTTGAATAGTGGTGTTGGCCTAAGCCTTGTGGGCAGGAAATGTGCCAATCCCAGTCCAGATGAATCCTTTCCAAGGTGAAAGAGACCCAAGGCAGTAAGTGCCCACCAAGTGGATGGTTGGTCTCAATAGATGACTCAGCATCAAGAGTGTGTTGTTCACTGTGTCCCTAGCCTGGAGAACATTTAGCAGTGGCAGTAGATAGATCAGCCTTGTTGAGAGAGAGCCCATGCTGATTGGCTCATGACTGGCCTTCCTCTCTGCCACCATAGTTACATGAATGGACTCCACTCATGAGTCCATTAGGCACTGGGGTGAGCACTAGGGTGGCTGATGACAGAGACTGGCTGTTGTCAACGGGAAGAATAATTCTGTGGACTTGACTGTTTAGGTCTTCTTCCATGGTGAATGCTCTCTAGTGGGCATTAACATGCAATATGAAAATCTTCGTCCCTTATATCCACTCCCATAAGTCTATCCACATTCCTCTTCCCAGATCTCCTCATCCCCGATCCCCCTTCCAGGCTCCGACAGGCTGCTCACACTGCCCATAACACATATGTATGTATATTTTTTTTTATCTTATTTCACCTCTTTTTTACACAAAGTGGAGACCAAGTGCACTGCTTAGTGAAAGGATTCACCCTCACCTTGGTCTTTCAGGACCTCCTGCAGGGCTGTAACTGTCCTGATCTGAGTTTGCCTTTTTCCTCCTCTATCAGCTGGTTACAAAGGATGCTCTGTGAGGTAGAGGCATCAGTGCAATGGTGGATGCCATGTCAGCCAGTGAGTGATGCAACCGTGGCCATCAGCAGCTGATCATCCTGACAGCTGGGCAGTGAGTCTGTCAGTCTTGTCAGGAGGATCTGGGGGGAGAATCAAAATGTCCATTACAAATGCCGTTTCCTATTAAAGCAAGCATGGATGTGTATGAGGTAGAGTCCAGCATTTGCAGAAAATTTTAAGATAAAACATGAGACTTCACAGCCATTTCCCACCTACCGTGTCCTCCCTGTGGATGCCTGCAGATGTGCTGAACACGGTCACCCTTCCCAGCCGCTGAGACGAGGGGCACTTTGGGGAACCGTGTGAAGAGCACCACCCTAAGGAAACTTGCTCCCCAATAGGGCTTGAGACACCCACTGACACTGCCAAGCAAATGTGAGGCCTTGGGACTCCTCTCCCTGGAGAATTTGCAACTTAAGGCTCATTTCCCAGTATGGGAAGAAAGAGTCTCCCAGACAAAGGGATTCCAAGCATCATTAAGCAGGTGTGTGAGGATACAGTGGGATGAAAGGGTTGAGGATTCTGCCAGTGCTTCTGAGATTGCACCACCTGCACCACCCGAGCAGAAAGCTGGACTAGCAGACAAGGCCTAGGCCACATTCAGGGTCTGAAGCTCTGGGTGTATTCAAAAGTGAAGGCATACCCAACGGTTACAAAACTGTTAACATGTAACAATTATTCCCTTTAACATACACAACGATATACACACCTACCGTGACTTTACACACGTGTGACCACATTTGGAAATATTGTGAAAAGCCTACATTCAGTTTGTGTGAGAATACAAGGTCTGGGTCGAGCCAAGTCCCATTTAAACACCACTATTTCTAGAATTGCTTTCTTCTTCCTGCATGTCCAACTCTTCCTCTTTCATCTCCTCCCTCCAACCACCCACCTCACAAGCAAACGCTCTGCCCTGTACATTCATACCAGTTCACACAGGCCCCATATCCTCAGAGAAACAAAAGCCAGAGGGCCATTTGGTGCTGCCTTGATCTCACTCGCGCTCTGTCTTCCAAATGTATTTGCTATTTGCTCCCGTGTCCCTGCGTACCCCTGCTGTTCCCAATTGCCCATTGCCTATTAGGAACTGTTCCAGCCAAGGTATTTTTCCCTATTTATTGGCTCCTTTTTCCCTGGGAACTTTACTATGCATGAGTAACTGGCCTGCGATGCTGCTTTTGTTTGCCATTTTGCATTCGTTAAAAACCAGTCATCTGCATGTTTTATAAACCCATAGGGGTCTCTCTCCCCTTGATCAATGCTGGAAGTGCTCGTTAACATCTGGGGAAGTTATGGCCCCAGGTAGGGGGGATGCGCGACCTATGGAGTGTGGTGTCAGGGAAGTTGTCTAAAAATACCCACCAAAGCACTTTATATTCATCACCAGGTTTGCTCACTAAATAGAAATGAGCCTGCCTGCCTTGGGTCCCTTGGTATATTCACTCCCCCCAGCCTGGAATGCATTTTCCTTCCTCTCTGTTTGTCTAGGCAACTTCTTGGGGAAGTCCTTCCTGGGCACCTCACCTGACTCTGACTCCTTCTTTCTCAGAAAACCACCAGTCAATTTAACCATCATACATTGGGCACCTCCTATGTGTCAAGGACATGGCTAGGCATTTCTAGGAATATATATATAGAAAGTCCTTTGCCCCCAAGTGCTAAAGAGGAAAGCGGACACACAAATTATTAGAACCGAGGGCGGTGAGAATTTGGATGACCTTTGCAGAAGGATCAGAGGTAGGAGAGGACCAGCCTCTGCCCTTGTTGATGGGGAAGGAAAGACTCAAAGGGAATTGGTCATGCCCGTCATAGGAGAACTTGTGGTCATTCTGAAGGAGCTTGCATTGCACCTGCGGGCCACCATGTCTCAACTGTGTTCCATGCGGACCAACCACAGCAGAATCATATGAGATGGTTGTAAAAGGCAGATTCCTGAGACACATCCCAGATGCACAGATTCACAGGGTCTGAATGTTCTCACATATAATGGGTAGTATTGATGTACCCTGAAGTTTGAGAAATGTTGCTGTGGCAAATGAGAGCCACTGAAGGGCATAATTTGACTTTTCATTGGTACATGTTTATTGTTGATATGTAACATGCATGGGGTGGGTCTCTCTCCATCCTAGTCCTCCTGCCCATCCTCCTCCTACCCTAGATGCTACCATTGTTATGAATCTCTTAGATGTCTTTCCTAGTGTGCATCGTGTCCAGTCATTTGCCTACTTGGTCTCAGATTCACTCCCTGCCTTCTTCTCTTTTCCCAGCAGCCTTGGCCACTGCCTTTTGGAAAGTTTGGTCCATAGGAGGAACTAAAAAGTGATTGGAGAGCAGGAAGAGGGATAATCAGGGAATCTGAGTCTCTTCTCCTCCCTCACCTTTGAGCATCATTCCTGGCACTTCTGTGACTCTATAGTATCAGCTTCTACTGGGCAAGCCATTGCCCCAGCTCTGGACAGGTGGCCCTGGCTCTTGAGTTCTGTTAATTTCATTTCCTGCCTCTATTCCATCAGCTCAGATCTCCAGCTCACCTCATTGTCCCCTATTTGCTCTTCCAGCTCATTTAATACATTCAAAATGACGTTCCCATATTAAATCTCCTCTAATAACCTGTTTGGCCTAGGAAGTTTTTCTGAGTGGATGCTATAGATTTCAATCAGGTGGAACTGGGAAAGAAGGTATCTGATTCTGCAGCCAAGTGCATTCATTCATATGTTCAACAAACATTGAAGGAGCCCCTGCTATGTCTAGGAATAGGACAGGAGAATATAAACTGGGAACACAAAGCTGAAGGCCACTTGGAAAGCCATTCTTGTGGAGCTCACATTGTCATCCAAACTGGTTATCATCCAAGTCAAATTCTACCCACAGTGTTGGATAAATAAATGTCTATGGGTAGCTGAGAAATGACTCCCAGCTGGGAAGTAAGGAGGAGGTTTCTTGGAATAAGAAGCCTCCTAACTTGACCTTGAAGGATAGTCAGGCTAATGATAGGAGGGAAGGCAAGGTTGAGAATTTGGCTTCTTTAAGGTGTATATATTCTAATGGGGATTTATTTTCTGTGTTGTTGAAGTTTAATGGTTCCCTCAAATCATACTGACACAAAGAGAAGGCAGAGCAGTTCACCAAATCGCAGAATTTGCCCTGAGCAAAGGCACTTCTCCATGTGTGGAGCAGTCCCCCACTGTTTCCCATAGAGCCTGTGTGGGCTTGGAAATCAAACAGGAGTCCTTAAACAAAGCGATCCCTCACTAGCAAAGGAATAACTATGGGCTGGGTTACCCCAGGACAACACCTGCAGGAATGTTATGCTAATGGTAGTGATAGGAAACCACCTTGGCCCCACTCAGGGGAAGCAGGTGGGTCTTAATTACTTACCTTTGTATTCATAGCCCCTTGCCTGGTACCTCCTCACCAAGTCCCCACTAAGTCAAATGTGTGCTCACTGACTCTTTTATTTGAGGGATGGAATGAATAGATGACTGAGTGGAGATGTGGCTGAGATGGTCTTCATCGTGTGTCATGTGGACGGTCATGCAAGCCATCTGTTCATGAGGCCCATGGGGATATTTAGGTGGTCATGGAAGAGTAGAAGGCTAGAGCTGGTCTGAAGTTTGAGGACCATGAGGTTCAACTGCCTTAGTTTGTGAATAGGAATCTCAAGGTGAAGGGACATGTCCAAGGTGGTTTGCGTTGCCTCTCCTAGAGATTTACATCACTGGTGGTGGCTGCCTGCCTTCCAGGAGTGGGGTTTGTTCATGCACAACCTCTGCACCATCTCTTTTGGTCAGAGGTCAGTAGACAGTTATAATTCAATGACAATTTATAAAACAAAACGTAGCAAACCGGTTAACTTGAGAACTCAAGTATTGTTGTTGTTGAATAATCCAGGCAGGAATGTAAGGACATAGAGATCCAAGCTCCCCCCACTCAACAGGAGTGACTGCTTGGCCTCGGCCCTCCCAGCCCTGAGGCTGTGTGAAGGAGCAGGCCAGGACCACTTTTGGTAGGTGTCGCAGTAGGAATGTTCTCATTGCAGAAGCTGCTCTGACCAGGCCCAGGGGGAGTTGGGCGTGGGGGAAGAAAAAGGAGGCTGCTTTTATATTCAGAGGAATCCTCCAGCACTTCCCCAGTCCAGGCCTTGAGGTCCTGGCCCTGTTCCAATTTGGGTAATTACATTTTCCCTATGCAAATTGCTCCCCTGGATGTGCATAGACAAGCTGGTGGAGGCCCAGACACCTTGGCAGCCTCTGCAGCCTTGCTCCAAGCACCGTCCATTGGCCTTCTTCTTGGCTCCCCTGGGGGAGGCCTGGTTCCCAATTAGCAGCATCACCTTCCCTGCTCAATGTGGCCCTAATGTCTATGGTTTTCCTGGACATCTGGGAGCCATCATTTCCCTCCACTTCCTTTCTCTTTCAACTTCTCTCTCTTTCAACTCCTCCCCCCACCACCTTGAGAATTTAAAAGATCACATTATGTCTTAATAGTTGATTTTCCAGTCTGTGTCCCCTAAAGACTGTGCTCATTTTCAGGACAGATTGTGCTCCCTTCATCTAGAATTCTCTTCAGACAAGCCCAAGGCATGACACACAGCAGGCACTTGATGAATGTTTACTGAGTGACTGAAGAAAGAAGTTTAGTGTAATAAGTAGGTGGTTGGTATTAGGTATGGCCTATCCTATCTAATAATAAAAAGGTAATATGCAAATTAACCATCACTCCATCACAAACCGAATCAGGAGCTGGCAGTGGGTAATGTCACTGTGTTATGGGTGCCCCACAGTGGGTCCTGGACTGAGCAGGGGACAGCATCTGTGAGAAAAGTCGGTGGTGGCCTCTTCCACATCGGTTTCCGATTTCTTCATTCTCATGGCTCTGCCCCCTCTGAGAGCCGCACAGTGTCCCTGCACTTGGCCTCCACTTTGGGGGCCAGGGCTGCCCTTGCCTGACTCCAGTGACCCTTGACTCCCTCCATCCAGGCTCACAGCCCCAACTCCCCAGCTCTGCCTCAGCCAAGAGCTCCCACTGAGCCAACAGCAGGGCCACAGGAGGGCTGCGGACCTCACTGGCACATGCCTGGCTCCCAGCACATGCCCCTAACCAGGCATCCCCGCCACGTGAATGTACCCCACTGTCCCGCCCGTGTCTGTGCTTGGCCTCACAAGTGGCTCCTCTCCCTCCTGTCAGCAGAGGAAGAAGATGACTGGGGAGATGACGTACGCTGTCCACACAGGCCCTTGTGCGTGTCAGCAGTGGCTGTTGGAATGCGGTCCACACGTGGCTCGCGTGTGTGCCGTGTTACTGTGTGTGCGCACACTAGCCTGAGCTTTCTACATGAGCCAGCCACTCAGAATCTGTTTATTTCCCTTTTATGATCACTTTCTCTCCCTCTGTAAAGCGCCAGGACGGGCCGGCGTTCCAGGAATTGCTTGCAAGCGGTCCTCCAAGCCTCGAGCCGGCCTCTGCTGTCCCCATGCAGTGCGAGTAATGGGTCCTCCCAGGGACAATTTGCATAAAGGATAAATAAGAGAAACACAATGTGAAGTTTATTCATTTTTAAATCCTGCAGCGTTTGTGATTGAAGGCCCAAGCTCAGATGTTTGCCGGATGCGTCCCATTAAGACTCGGGGCTTTGTCTAATGTCTGCTCTGCTCCTGCAGGGGGGTGTAATGTGCGCTCCTTCCACACTGGAGTGCCGTTTCCAGAGCCTTCTGCTCGACAAGGGACGGAGGAACGGCGGGCTGTGTTCCCTTCTACCAGGCCCCCTCACTTTAATTTGCTGTAACAGAGCCAGCACATTAAATACAAAACATATTGATGTTCTTGAGAACCCTGGAGGGTCTTTACCCTTCCTTGTCAGAGGAGCCTGGCATGCCGGGAGGGAGAGGAGATGGTGTTTGGCATGCATGCGGAGTGGCGCCTCCGGCAGGCCACACTGATCATCTGCCAAGAGCTGTGCCCTCCCAGAGGACAGGGGGCGGGCAGAGGGGCAGAGGGGCCATTGTGCATGCCTCAGGGCGAGAGGGAGCATGTGGACAGGGAGGGCACCCTCAGGTTCAGGGCCATTGTGGACACAGCAGTGGTTTGTGGACTAATGACAAAGAATGAGTGGAAGGAAGGAAAGAAGGAAGGAAGGAAGGAATGGAGGGAAGGAAGGAAGGGAGGGAGGAAGGAAGGAAGGAAGGAAGGGAGGGAGGGAGGGAGGGAGGGAGGGAGGGGAATGTAGGCAGAATGCCTCCCAGCAGTAGTGACTGACTGATCTGGTCACTCCCAGGTCAGTATCAATTAGCAAGTTCCCAAGATGGCGCAAGGGTTAGAGGAAGCTGGATGGGACTCTAACTTTTGGCATCTCTCTATTCAAAATGCTCTGGGCTCCAGGAATTTGGCAGGGTAGGTCTGGCTGTCATAATGTAAATATTTGTTACAGCAAGTGATGCAAGAAGAATAGAGGCCTCTCCTCCAGCAAATTCACCATTTTCTAACAGTGTGTCTCCAGGGCTAGAGGAAACAGGACTGAGAGAGAGAACAAAAGAGTTGTCACACTCTGGCAGGACCGGGCAGGCAAAAATCTAGACCCACTGACGTTAACTTCACATTCTTTTCTCAAGCTGGCAAAGAGCCCTACACTCTGGGGTGAGAACTTGCCTTTTCCCCCTGAAATGAGCTACTTAGCAATGGATGTGGTCTTCTCTGGACAAATGCACCCTCCTCATAGCAGCTACCTTACATGTGGTGGCTATCCTGTGCGATTATACATCTATTGCTTCTAATCTGCACAACTCTAGGAATTATTATTATTATTATTATTATTATTATTATTAGGACACCAAGACTCAGGTAGTTTAAATTCATTTCAGAAGGTCACAGAGCTAATAATTGACTGGCCTCTAATTCAAACCCAGTCCTGGGGCTGTAGTCATTGTGGTTGGTGTTCTGGTGATGACGACTGTGTTGCTGGTGGGGGTGCCTGTGCTGTTGTTGGCATTGGTGGTGACAACTCTGGTGCTTGTTGGTGGTGGTGAGTAATGATGGTAGTCATGGTGGTTTGGGCGGTGGTCCCCTTTGTCTATGGTGCAGGCACTGCAGGCACCTTCTCTCTGGAAAGCGATGCATTCTCTTTCTGTGACCCATCCTGTCAGGGGCTCGGGTCATGCAGGGTGGGCTCAGAATCTTGCTTTCTCCTGGCTCCTGGCCTCCGGAGCCTAAACAGACCTGCAGTGGGAAATGGAAGAAGTTCAAGGAAGCTGCCTGGTGAGGAGTCAGAGTGAGATCATTTATCTTCCCTCAATAAAAAGGTGTCTTTAACTCCGTATCAAGGGTAGCTCATTAATCCTTGCATGGGCTGAGAGCTTCATTAAAAACACAATCCAATTAATTCTCTGCGTGTGCTTTTTTGAGTCAGAACTGGTCTGATTTTGGCTTTTCGTGGGCAAAGTGATCTTAGAAATGGTCACTCCCTGACAGTCCCAGTCATTGCACCCCTTGCCCAGGGTGAGTTGTGATATGGAGTCCGTGTGTGCTCCCTTCGTGAGGGCTGACAAGTAGGTTATAAACTTCATTGAAAGACTAAGAAAATGAAAGCACTTATTCGGGATGGGCACCTATGTCTTCCTCGGTAGATTTCAAGTGATTCCTTTGCATCTGGTCACTGACTCCCTAAGGCTCCTAAACCCATTTTTTGTTTCATCGATGGCTTTAGGGATTGGGAGCTGGAGTGTAGAGAGCTGTTGACTGCAATGTGTGAACTGAAAGTCATGGGGAGGTTCCAGCAACTCTGACCAAGAGTCTTTTCTACACAGGACTCTTGCTATCCATTTGCTAATTCCAGACACGGAATTGCCTAAGTTCCCTCATGAACTGTGGGCAGGTGTTCAGCCAATGATGACTTAAGTTGATACCTCCCAAAGAGTCTGCAATCTCAAAGAGTTTCTGGAAGAAGGAAGCCCTTCAGTTGATCAGCATAGCGAGGTTCTCCCTCCAGGATCTCCAGCCAAGTTCTGTCTAGGTTCTCTTGCCAGGTTCAGTCGCCAGGTTCTGTAGCCAGGTTCTCCAGCCAGGTTCTATCCAGGTTCTCCTGCCATGTTCTGTGTAGGTTCTCCAGCCATGTTCTGTCTAGGTTCTCCAGCCAAGTTCTGTAGCCAGGTTCTGTCCAGGATCTTTTGCCAGGTTCTCTCCCCAGGTTCTCTCTCTAGGTTCTGTCTCTAGGTTCTTCAGCCAGGTTCTCTCACTAGGTTCTGTTTCTAGGTTCTGTGTCTTGTTGTCTTGTTACATCTGTATTTATACCAGTTGATTCCAATCCTATCAATCTCTATTCCAAAGGTTAGGGCGTTTCTTATCTCCATTCCAGGGAGTAAAGATTATGTAGCTTAAGTGTGATTGTTTGTAGTTAAAGTGATTAACTACCCGCCTGGCACTTAGTTAAGGGGTTTTATCCCCTCCCTAACTTCAGGGAAAAATCCCTACCTGGGGAAACAACCTTTCTCGGAGAGGTGACCTTGGTTAAAACACATAGCGCCAAGAAGGTGAGCAAACATATTAAGAACAGTATGCCATATATGCCAGGTCCCTTGAAACAGCAAGGATGGACCGGCTCCCGGCAGGCAGGTGTTCAGCCAATGATGACTTAAGTTGACACCTCCCAAAGAGTCTGCAAACTCAAAGAGCTTCTGGAAGAAGGAAGCCCATCAGAGCAGAGGTGAGGGAAGGGAGTGATTGGCATAGGACCCCCAAAGCTTTTTCTGATTTGGTGTAGCACCTTCCCAATGCCTGGTGCTGCTGTGAGATCTCCATCACAGCAGATATTCACGAAGAGTTGGGATGACCCACCAGAAAGATTTCTATTGCGAAT
>NW_005871064.1:3150228-3151999 GCF_000147115.1 Myotis lucifugus
GTATTTGAAAGGTTAAAAAAAATAGGTAAGGGTTGAGTCATTACCTAAAGCCCTCTGGACAATTGGTGGCTTTTATTTAATAACTAGAAGCCAGCGTGCAAAATTGTGCAGCCCTGCCACCCGTGCAGGTCTTCGGATTGTTATGGCTTCGGGCCACAGGCCTTTTATAATATAGATTGGCATTTGAAGGTATCAATTTTCAGCCTGTTCTCTACCTGCCTATGGGGAGTTTCACCCAGGAATCAGATTCCTGGCTTTTAGTCTCAGTCCTACCTCTAAGTAGCCATGTTACCTTAAAACATGTTTCACCACCTGATCCTTGGCTTGCTCACTTTGCAAATGGAGACAGCAATGGTATCTTTGGTATTTCCTAGATTGCTGGGCTCATGGTCCTCTTGAGATTAAGGACAAAGTCTGCTTGCTTCCTCTGGAGTCCCTCATGGGTCAAGGAATCACATAAATACTTTTGATAGTAAGCTGAAATATGGCAATAAATGGGGCATGCTTTAGATGGATAATGAAAAAATTTCTGTATGAAGATGTATCTATCAATTGTAAGGTTTCTTCTAGATTTGAGGATCTATGGTGCTGTAATTAAAAGGCAACGTGGAATATTGCCGAGTCCTGACTTTATTCATCATCACCACATCCCCAGTTGTCACCGTCTAACTTTTGTTGAATCATTATGCTTCTTGGGACAATATTATGTGCCCTGCCTACCTCACAGAATTAAAGCATCAAATGAAATTCGGTAGTTGAGAGTGCTTTAAAAAGTACACAACACAATTTAAATGCAAACATTACTATTAGTATTACTAATAGTATGAGTTATCATCTTTGGAGTAGTTTTTTAATATATTTTTATTGATTTCAGAGAGGAAGGAAGAGGGAGAGAGATATAGAAACATCAATGATGAGAACCATTGATTGGCTGCCTCCTGCACACTCCCCACTGGGGATCGAGCCCGCAACTTAGGCACATGCCCTTAACCAGAATCGAACCTGGGACCCTTCAGTCCGCAGGCCGACGCTCTATACACCGAGCCAAACTGGCCAGGGCTGGAGTAGTTTTTTGATTTATCATTCCCTTCAGATTATTTTTCTCAACTGCCCTTGGTACTCTGAGCAAGTTACAGGGTCTATATTCGCTAGGTCAGGTGAGTGGTTCTCAAACTTGAGCATGCATCAGAATCTGGAGAGCTCATTAAGACAGGTTGCTGGTGTCTGTCCTGAGTCTCTGACTCAGCGGATCTGGGGTGGGCCCCAAGAATTTGCATTTCCAAGTTTTCAGGTGGTGGTGCTGCTGCTGGGCCCAGTCTACACTTGGAGAAAGCAACTGGATTAGAACTATTGGTCTCATTCTTTGATGTGCTTTGTATTTATATAGACCTGTCATAGCTTGATTATGTCCCAGATACTTCACAGCATCCCTGTGAGATGGACATAAGGCAGTAGAAGGATATTTTACAAAAGCACAGAAGAGGGCCCAGAGACTGGAGGTGATGATGTACTGAGGGTCTTACAGCAAATCAGTGGCCAAATAGGAATAAAATAAGGATTTTTCCAGGTGCCCATTTCATTGTGCTTTGCATTGGGCTGGACTGCTCCCTACTGGCTGGTCAGTCATGGTCACTATCCCCCAGAGCTCTGGCTGGTGACAAGGTGCTAGGCTGTCCTCCTAGTTCAGTGTTGCAAACATCTTCTGGCAGCTGGTGCCGTGAGACATCTGCATGGCTTGAGGAAGGTGTATAGTCAAGAAATGAGTCCCATC
>NW_005871064.1:3152099-3154039 GCF_000147115.1 Myotis lucifugus
CCATATGCCCTCCTCCTCACTGAGCAGCAAGGTGGGTCCTTTGATTAAGGTGCATGCACTCTGCCAGGAAGATGAAGTCCTCATTGGCTGACTTCTCACCCACATGGCTTCCCCTGGACTCAGTGATAGGAAATTCCCTTGACGAGTCAGGCTCCTTTGAGCCCTCTTCTCCACTAGCCCTTGTCCTTGGCCCTCACAGCCCAATTTTAGCAAAGAATCCTATTAAACCAGTTAATTTGGAATGTCCCCCTCTTTTTAAAAATATTTTTATTGATTTCAGAGAGGAAGGGAGAGGGAGAGAGCGATATAAATATCATTGATGGGCTGCCTCCTGCACGCCCCCCTTCTGGGGATTGAGTCTGCAACCTAGGCATGTGCCCTTACTGGGAATAGAACCGTGACCTCCTGCTTCATAGGTTGACCCTCAACCATTGAGCCACACCGTCTGGGCAGGAATGCCCCACTCTTGATATCTAATCAAGCTCCTCTTCCTCCACCCTTGATAACTAAGCAAGTGCCTCTTTAGACATTTTCTTCCTCGTCCTGCCTCATCCTGGCTATAAAAATCTCAACTGGCCCCTTGCATCAGAAGTTTAGTTTAATCTCTCTCCCTTATTGCTGTAGTCTTAAATAAAATTTAACTTGCCGTTTTGCCAAGTGCCTGGTGAATTATTTTTCTGCAACATCAGAAATGCACTTGATGCTCCTCTTTCTGTGCCCAACCTGGGCAGGTGCGTGGGTGTCCTCAAAACTGGATGATTCTTGACCCAGCCTATGAACTTGGATCCCTTGGAATGATGGGTAATTTGTCCACATTCTTCTAAGACGGCCCTTTGCCAACAGCACATCTGGAGGTACCAGCAACCCAGGAAGAAGCCACCAGTGCTTCAGTGCCTTCCCCACACCCTGCTATGAAGACCCCCTCTTCCTACCTACTGAGGTCCAAGGTCTTGTGGATCCCAGGTAAGGCCAAATCTGTTTCCAGACAGGGACTGGAAGTGCCAGAGACCCTGGAAGAGGTGAGTTAGAATGGCATTGAGCCTTTCTAATATCTCAGCCAAGAAAGGTGGGAGGTGTTAGGCATGAAAACCAATACATGAGCTATAAACCCCAACTACAAGCACCTTGTCCTGTGAAGCCACAGAGAAAAGTGAAATCTCCTGGATTTTTTGTTTATTTTCTATCTCCCTTTTCCCTTTCTAGATTCACAGCAGTCTTCTTTGGGCTGAGCGGGTTTGTCTGCTGTTATGGCTGCCGCTGCTCTTGGCTGCCTGTGTGTGTGTGTGTGTGTGTGTGTTTGTGTGTGTGTGTGTGTGTGTGCATGCGCGTGTGTATGTGTTCTCTCCAGAGTGACTGGTTTGTGCTGTCATCAGCCGTTGTTTTGGTAAATGGCGAGTTAAACAGATATATCCAAGCGTAAAATCTAAAAAATGTTCCCTCTGGGCGCCCGGGGGGTGTTGTTTGAAATCAACTACATATCAATTGAGCGGCGGCGAGCGGATCCGATGATAAATTCCAGTCCACAGACGCCTTATAAATTACATTTTTTTGTTCGCGATCTTGCCTCATCTCAGCTCCCCAGAGGCCCTTAGACTGAGAACTATGATTGTGTTGGAGAAACGTTTGCTCAGCTTGAGCGAGGCCATTAGCATTGCATGTGCCAGTCCGTCCCTGCGCTCCCCCGGCCCCCCTCCCCCAGCCCCCCTCCCACCCCTTTAACAAAATACAATATGTGCCTGGTAATTTTTTCTGTTCATTTATCTCATTGTTTTCTGTAAGTAAAGGTTAGATTGAATTACTGCGGGGCTCCGCCCGTCTATTTGTAATTCTCCTTCCATGCCGAGCTGCTAATGAATGGGCAATTTAGTCAATTCTTTTGTACGGGTTCTTCTGTGCGTCAGCCACTTAATTACTCTGAGCCTTTCTCACTGCTGCTTTAT
>NW_005871064.1:3154314-3192612 GCF_000147115.1 Myotis lucifugus
AGTCTCCCAGGCGGCAGGCCTGGTTTTTTAAAACATTATCAATAGCCTGATCGGTATGCTACCTACCCCGTCATCAGCATCTCCAAACCATAGCCAGGGAGTTTTCTCCTTGTATGCAGCACCTCACCCTCTTAAACTGTGGGCAGGGGGAGGTCTTTGTCGTCCCCTTTCGACAAAGGGAAGTCTCAAGTTTGGACATTCGAAGTGACGTTCCTGATGTCACTGATCCAGGTGTGTCGGAGCCAGAGCGAACGGTTACTCAGGTCACCGTGGCACCCTTCCGTCCTCTTCCCACTCCATCCTGCTGCCCAAGGGGGCACTGCCCAAGGGCACCTGTAAGCTGAGGTGTCCCAGAGTGGAAATAAGTGTGAGTTGCGCTTAAAGGGACAGGAATAACTCTAGAAAGAGAAGGGACTTCATAGTAGTGACCAAGAGGCTGAAAACCCAGGGAACTGGGAACTCTTTAAATAGAATATTTGTTTACAAAGCGGCACCTTTGGATACATCTGTCCCGCTACCAGGATATTTCTTTGTGCCTCAGAATTGAGACCCACATATAATTTACCATCCAAACTGGGACACTTGGAAGCGAAAGGAGGCAGGCTGAGCGAGCATGCTGGGGCTGCAGGAGTAAACTGGTACTGCCCGGAGCAAACGAGGTGGCATGTCACCCACCCAGGTACCCGAGAATGCACGACACTGTGCTGATGGCGGATCTAGCGCCGAGTATTCTGATGACAGTTCTTAGAGAGGCATCTCACCAGCAGGATCCACCCCTCTGTTTACAAATATTCCCTGGTGCTGGGCATCCCACTGGCGGAAGTGAGCTCCAGGCCTCTGTACCTGTGTCTAAAAGGTGACGGATTCAGCAAACACTCCCTGAGCACAGCTAGGTCATGGAGGCATGAGGGTGAGAAGACACGATTTTCTGGAATCTTGATTTGGTTGTTCTAGCACCATCGTTCTCAACCTTCCTAATGCCGCGACCCTTTAATACAGTTCCTCATGTTGTGGTGACCCTCAATTTCATTGTTACAAATTGAACATAATTAAAGCATAGTGATTAATCACAAAACAATATGTAATTATATATGTGTTTTCCGGTGGTCTTAGTTGACCCCTGTGAAAGGGTCGTTTGACCCCCAAAGGGGTCGCGACCCACAGGTTGAGAACCTCTGCTCTAGCAGAAGCAAGGTGAATGGTTCTGATTGCTGCTAACCTCCCAAGCAGGCTCCTACGCACGCCAGTCCCTCTGCCAGAAAGCTCACACCCTCCTTTGGGGTCTGGCTCAGTCCTCCTCATTACTTCAGAAGCCAGCTTAAATGTCGCTTCCTCCAGGAAGCCTTCTCTGATCTTCGAGTTTACATTAGGCTCCTTGTTATTCTATTTCATAGTATCGCTTCCCTCTTCGTTACTTACCACAATTATAATGAAGTTATTTCTGTGATTATGTGTTCAATGGTTCTCTTTCCCAACCCCACCCCTGACCTGCCTGTATTTGGCCCTCAGTAAATACTTGTTCGATAACAAGAGGTCACATTTAAATACCACTGTCCACATGCCAGGCGCTATTCTAAGTATTTTGCTCAAGGAACCTCACAAGGGTTTTATGTGACGGGTACTATATTGTCCCTGTTTTGCATATGTGGAAATGGAGGCCCAGGGAAGTTGGATCACTTGTCATGGGGGAGGCAGGATTCAAATTCAGACACGCTGGACCTCAAGTCTAGAAATAGTATAGAGCTTGGAGCCAGGAGATGTAACCTGCAGCCGCTGATCGTGGTGTGTCTTTGGCCAAGTCTCCAGGTGCCGAGACCAGGCTTTCCTTTCTTACGCAGCAGAGGAACAATAGCCCTCCTATGCTCACCGTGTTGCTGTGAGTAGCAAAGGAAATAGATTTGTATACACTCTTCACCCTCCCCAAATGGACTCATTCATGAAAGAAACCGACTAACACCCCTTTTAGAAAACAGGTATCCAGGCAAGAAATGGAAACGCTGGCTGCTGGAGGCCTGGGGAAACCTCTGGATTTGGGGTGTATCTAAAACAGATTAAGGACTTGGAGAAAACCATCCTGGAATGTCATTTGGAATTCCTGCCCCTGTTCTGTAGATCTCTTGCTGAATAATAAGAACGCTTAATCAACCAAAAATATATTACATATTCCTGACAGTTTGTGCTTCTCGAGAGGCTTCGCTATATTTATTTCATCTGATCCCGGGGAATAGGTAGAAAGGGCATTGCCCCTTCACAGCTGGGGAAACTGAGGCCAGGAGGTGAAGGTCACAGGGCTAGTGTGGAATTCCTCAGCGGATGGAATTCTTTTCTCTGCAGAGATACTCGCTGAACACCCTGGAGACCTCAGCGGGGCTCAGCCACCCGAGGGGGCCCGGGAGGAGGCGGTCAGGGGACAGTGAACGAAACGAGGAACTGAAATTCTCATCTGCTGTTGTCACTGCCGTGGAGGGAGCACAGGAGCACACCTATAGGGTGGCAGGGCGGGCTCTCTAAGGAGCTGGTGTTTAAACTGAGAATGAAATGGTGGGAAAGAGCCAAGTATGGGAAGAGGGAGACAAGAACACTGCTCAGAGGGAACGGCGTGTGCCAGCGCCCCGAGGAGGAACATGGTTGGCAGCCACAAGGAAGGGGAAGAGGCCAGTAGGGTCCAGTGTGGAGCAGGGAGGAGAGAGAGAGACTGGAGGTGGGACTGGAGGGGTGACAGAGGCCAGAGTATTTCCGGCCTTACAGGCTGTGGTAAGATGGGTGCATGTAATCAAGTCACCTTTACTCCCATATACCAAACATGTGGGCGTTCACACACAACCATGCATGCATGTGGTTAGCATAGCCACAGGCCATTTGAGCATGTACATAAACATGCACGAAAATGTATACAAGGGCATAGCTTCACAATTCCTTGACAACACATTGTCATATGCATTTAAACACACAAACGCACACTCATATGCACCAGTGGGCCCATTCATATAGACACACAAAGGCACATCCTCTCACACACCGCACGCCCTCAGAAGCCAGCTTCAATGTCGCTTCCTCCAGGAAGTCTTCTCTGATCTTCGAGTTTACATTAGGTAAATACACACCTGTATGATGTATGCACACGTAAGGAGAGGCATCGTAGGTCTCTGGGACACGCAGATACTCAAACGCACACAGACAGCCCACAGCAAGCCCAGCTCAGATGAGCGCTCAGCCACAGATGAACTTCTCTGCTGGCTGGTTATAATCTTTCATTGGAACTGACACGTTGATAGCCCCAGTTTCTCTAGGAAGTGACCTTCATGCCGGCTATTGATTTCCAGTGGCTATCAGGCGCCCGCCACTGGAGTGACAGGCCGGGTCGGAGGTCAGCCCTTAAATAAAGCTTCTGGATTACTAAGCACCATCCACTCCAATGAAAATGGAAATTGGCAGCCCTGGCTCCCTTTTATGTGCCGGCTCCTGCTGATGGGCTTCGGCTCTGAGTGACCACCTCCTGTTCCTGCCCCCAGTCCCCGCCTCAGAGCCAGGTGCTGTGGGAGCCCACAGGTTTCTGTGTGACAGGGGAGCTGGACTAAAGGCTACAGGTGGTGGAAGTTGCCAGGGCCTGAAACTTCCTGGATTCTACTTTCCAGCAAAGCCTAGGGCTGTCCCCCCAAGCCCAGCATTCTGGTAACAGCCAACTACTGCAGGTCCCAGAGGCCTACGGTGACTCACCTTCTAGTCTCAGGACCTCCCATTCCCACTTTGTGCCCCATTCCCACTTTGTGCCCCATTCACACACACTCATACATCCCTTCCCATGTCACAACACTGTGGTTCAAATAAATGAGTTGATGGAGGTGTGTTGAGTCGTATACACACTGCCCAAGAAGATGGTGCTACCAGCATCTGTGTTTTAAAAGCATTACCCCTCGTGAATCACATAACTCTACTTAATTGCATCCCATGTTTGTGATGATCCAGGAAGCCCTTCAATGGTTGTGGCATCTGGAGGTCTCCTGACAAGCAGAGGTCCGGGACGGGGAAGGGCTGAAGGAACTTTCTGGGTCTCAAAAGCTTGGCCTTTTGCCTTTCCAGCCAGGAAAACAGGCAGAGTCCACCCTGCCTCATCTGGTGTTCAGGGCTCAAATCTAGCAGCCAGACACCATCCCTGAAACCTGCCCTGCACAGCTACTCCCCATCAGTACCTGGGGGCACCCCACCCCAAAGGCACCTTCTCACTCCTCCTCCTAAGTAAGCAACCTACACACACACACACACACACACACTCACACTCACACTCACACTCCTCCCTGCATCCTGACCCTCAGACCCCACAAGCCTAGGCATACCTCCATAGTTCTTTCTGATTGGCCTTGGAAAGGCCATTCAGCCCTGTTCTGAACATAGATGTTATAGTTTTCACCATGAATCTGAATTTTTTTAAAGAACCTTTTCTTGAATAGTCTGGCTCAGGGACAGCTGCAAAGGCTGCCAGTTTCCGGCATTTCTTGGTCTCACTCCAGTGCCGATGTCTGTCCCTTTTGGCTCTATTGTACATCTGTGACCGCTGTGGCCTGTGTGGTTCTGCAGTCAGGGGTCATGAAATGTGTTGGCATGTCCTGAAGGTAGGGTAGGCAGAAATGGGAAGTGTTTACAAATTAGTTATCTGGTGGAGGAGGTCATCTGATCATCAAAATCAGAGAAGCAAGAGCTACCAGCGTACCCCGAAGCCCAGATCAGCTGCCTGTGCCAAAGGGAAGAAGGGAGGAATCTGGGGAGTCCATGGAGCAGGCTCTCAGCGCAGCTGCACCCAGAGCAGGACCCACGGGGGCTCCTGGGCCACACGCAGAACACGCAGCTCAGAGACAGAGGCGGAGAAGAGTGCGGGGTCTTGCAATTCATGGGTAGGTTGGGCCGTTTCGCTGGCTTATCTATAACCCACGCTTCCTCCAGCGCACATGGAGCACTTCTGGGGACGGGCATCTGGGGACAGGAGTGTTTTACAGAACAAGCACAAAAGAGGTTCTGAAATTTGTCACTTAGAGAGTTTGAAGTGATTTATAACTAAAGACTTAACACACAACTATTAAAATGGCAACCACTTAACCGAGTTTCTATTTTTTAAATATAAATAGTTCACTTAATTTACTGAGACTGAATCCCCTGGCTTGTACGCTGTGATTTGAGGAGCTCTAAAATCCCCTGCCTGACAGTTCTACACCAAGCATGTCAAACTCGCGGGCCGTGGGCCGCATGACTCGTTTATTTGGCCCGTGTTAGCCTTTGAGTTTGACATGCTTGTTCTACACCAACCTGGTAACGTGACTGAAATGTCACACTTGAGTGGCATTGTGGGGGGTTCCCTCCCTGGGGCTCTCTGTACCATGTCAGCCTCCCTAGGAGGGGTCCTGAGGCCCTCCCCTCCAACACCGGGTCCAGCCTGTCACGGGTACGGAGGCCCTCCCACCCCCATCCTCACCCCCACCCCCGGGCTCTGTGTGTTGGCTACTGTAGGGGGTGGAGAGGGGCCTGGGGAAGGTGGGCTATGGGCTGAGGCCCATGCATGGGGCAGTGGCAACAGCAGGGGACATGCTATAAACATCCTGTGCCCCAGGCCGAGGGTGCAAGTCCTCACACATTCAGGGGCCGGCATGCTGGGCCTGCCCAGCCCTTACACGGAAACAGGCTACACAGCAGCAGCAGGACCCCGGGCCGGACACCAGACACACTGATTTCACACCCAGCTCTGTCACCTCCCAGCTGAGTGGCCTCGAGCCAATCACTTCCCTCTCTGAACTGCGGTTTCCTCAGCTGCAAAGTGGGGTCAGGAACGCCAAGCCCACAGTGGATGGCCTTGAGGGTTGAGCAGCACATTGTTCACAACAGGCCTGCCACGGCTCTGTGCTGCTTGGTAAATGCTGATTGTCCGGGGGCTTGCAGGTCAGCTATAGTCCTAGCTTAGGCTGCCCACCAGCCAACGGATCTCACAATCGCAGCGAGCCAGCGGCTCTCAAAGGGACTGATTCTGCTCCCTCCTCCCCCCACCAACACACACAGGAGACAATTCCATATTGTCTGGAGTCACTTTTGATTGGGCCACTGGCGTCTAGAAGACAGAGGCCAGATGCTGCCAAACATCCCACAACGGAGAAGGTTCTGGCCCCAAATGGCAGTAGTGCCAAGGTGGAAAGGCCCCCTGTCCCTACGACACTGCTTCCCACTTCTCTGTCTTCCCCTCGGTGGCTCCACACAGCAGCTCTGCAGCCTTCCAGCTCCTGCACACCACAGACGGGATGCTGCCTCCTCCCCTCACCCCGAGGCCACTCAGCCAGATGGCAGAGGGGTCAGCGGCAACCAAACATCTAATGACGTGTGACAAGTGTGGCCAGACAGCAGGCCCAGCCTGGGCCCCTCTGAGGCCACTCATTGGGCAAGGGGGACTCATAAATAACAGCACAGTGACAGCCCGAGTCTTGCTCAGTGGGAGGGATGGAGCTCGGCCCCCAGCCCCTGGGGCAGGTCTTTATGGGACAGGCCTCCAGCAGGAGGGCCTCTGACTCCAGGCACAGTGAACGGGCTGGTGAGACGGGGGACCTGTCACTGACACATCTGTCCTGACAGCGACTGGCTTTGCTGCGTCCGCTCTAAGCCTGATGGGGAGCTGCTTCTTCATTTCTGAGCCAGTGCAGCTTGGGGCTTCGAAACAGCCCAGCAAAGCATTTGCTTAGGACAGCGGTTCTCAACCTGTGGGTCGCGACCCCTTTGGCGGTCAAACGACCCTTTCACAGGGGTCGCCTAAGACCATCCTGCATATCAGATATTTACGTTACGATTCATAACAGTAGCAACATTACAGTTATGAAGTGGCAGCGAAAATAATTCTATGGTTGGGTCACAACATGAGGAACTGTATTTAAAGGGCCAGAAGGTTGAGAACCACTGACCTAGGAGGTGAGTGGCTCAGTGGTGAGCGTGCTGAGCATCAGGGTTTGGGTCTCAAACCTTCTTTCACTTTGTTATATGCTCTAAGCCTTCAGCTCTTCATCTGTTAAATGGGGATGTTTGAGCAGCAAGTGTGCTAATTCAAGGGAAGTTATGCAAAAAGTAATAAATTAACGAAGGGATGATGATGATAATAATAATGATTATGATTTTTCAGCCATTTGGGAGAGAGGAACTGATATTTGAAAAAAGCATACTTTCTGATGCTCTAAGAATATTAATCCACTTTTAGGGTTTTAGGCAGTTCCAAATAGGCTGTTTGCAATAATAATGATAATAATAATGATGATGATAATAATAATGTGCATATTAAATAGTTCCTTTATTTTCACAAAGGCTTATTTTTCTCAGGCCTCATGTGGCTTAAAATGGGATCCGTGCCCTGACTGGTTTGGTTCAGTGGATAGAGCGTCAGCCTGCAGAATCAAGGGTCCCGGGTTCGATTCCGGTCAGGGGCATGTACCTTGGTTGTGGGCACATACCCAGTAGGGAGTGTGCAGGAGGCAGCTGATCAATGTTTCTCTCTCATCGATGTTTCCAACTCTCTATCCTCTCTGTAAAAATCAATTATATATATATCTATCTATCTATCTATCTATCTATCTATCTACCTATCTATCTGAATGGGATCTGTTTCCAAGCACATTCTTCCCAAATAAAATGAAAAATATCAAAATGAATGGCTGGAGTTCACACTGACTGCATTTGTGACATGGAAGTCCTGGTTCAGATGGCGTGTTCGTATGTTGGGGCACTGACCTGAACTTGGCGCCTCTCAGCCCAGCATTCGACTTTAGTGTCTCGGTTTTGACATTTACAAACGGGGCCACAACTTCTCCTGACTACCTCAGGGCCGCCAGCTCGGCGAGACCATGGGTGTGGGATCTCTGTGCAGAGATTAAAGCCTTATTGCACAGGGGAATATTAACATCCAGATCGTTATCTTTATCATCATTATTATTATTCATAATGGTGCTTGAATAGATGGGCTACTTCAAATGGCCCCAAATGGCAGTAGTGCCAAGGTGGAAAGGCCCCTTATCCCTACGACACGTACTGCGTTTGAACAGTTTTTACATACTTTCCGCCAAACTTGCCGTGTGCCTGTGATGAAGAAATTGACTTTGGAGCATGCCTTCTGGAATCTAAGCTGATTCTTTAAGGTTCTAAACAAGTCCTGTCTCCCCCAAACTTCCTTTTTTAGGCTGAAAAGCCTTACTAGAGGCCCTCCCCCGGGACCATGCCTTGTGCGTCTTCTGTAGAAATGGCTTTTTTGGCCCAACACCTCGATGCCAGCTTTCAGCAGGAACACGTTTGCAGGGAGGGTTACAAATCAGAGCCTGGTTCCAATGAAACCTCGGACACACTGTAACCGTAACAGTGAGCACTCAGGCACTACTTACAAGAAATTAGACGCTCAGGGCGAGTGTTCAAGGGACCCGGGGCACAGGGAGCTTGCCTGTCCTGCCTGGCCTGACCTCTCTCCATCTCCTTTCTTTCCTCCTTGCCCCACTCTTGCTCCTTTTTACTCTAAAATCCCTATAGAAATCCTTAACTACTGCCCCATTCTGACGCCTATTTGGGAGTCAGCCTCCTGGCCAAGCTGCAGGCCTGCCTGTGTCTCCCCAGCAGACGCCCTCCCTGGCTCTCCGCCTGGGCCTCTCGGGGGCAATGCAGAGCCTGTGCCGGGCAGCAGAGGGTGGTGAGGGCAAAGCCTTGGGTCCACACGGGACGCTATTCCAGTCCTGGTGCGGCCACTTCCTGACTGCATGACCCTGGATGAGATACTTAACCTTTCTAAGACTTGGTGGTTAGCTCTGTGAAATGGGGATAACCCCTCCATCCTGAGGCTGTGGAGAGGACTGGACGAGATCGATAAAGCCAGGGAGGTGAAGGGAGGGAAGGAGCAGAGAGACCTGAGCTGTTGAGAACAGTGTGGCTACCTCTGGGGCCAGGCCCCATCCACACTGGCTTCATATTGAACCATAGACGTCACTCCCACAGGCTGACTTAAGAGCTAATATAGAGGGCACATCTATCCCCAGATATCTTTACCATTGAGGCCATCAGTGTCTTTAGCAAGTCATCTGTCAGGAAGCCATCCAGGGCCGGGCATGATGCTGGCTGGCTGGAACGAGGCTCATGTGATCGCCCCGGAAGAGGAATGCCTCAAGCCCCAGTTCCTCAGTGAGGACCGAGTTCACGGCAGCCCTGTCCTTCACCAGTGGTGACATTTCCGTGCCTTGTTCAGTGTGAGTTAGTCCCATTCTTGCCTAACTCTTTCCCGCAAGCCCCCAGCTCATACTCCATTCTCCCTCCTTGGAGCCCCTGTAGCGTTTGCTGTTTTCACCACTTATTTGGTGCTGGACAGAGATGGCAATCTCCTCGATTAGACTGTGAGCCACCTCAGGCGCATCACAAACACACCCACGATTTCTTGAAATTTCCTAGAAGAATTGGCTTCATAGTTTAGACTGATTTTTCTAATGACAAAGATTTCTTGCTAAGTCCATGGAAGATCAGCTGCTCATCTGCTCCAGGCCACTTCTGCTCATAACTCATTGGCCGGAGCAGGTCACATGGTCCACCGGGCAGGGATATAGCATCCTTCCCAGGAAGTCAGGGCACCCAATGTTGTGAGCAGCACCACAATCCATCACAGAACTAGGATAGTATTTTCTGCAAAGCTGTTGGTTGCTCTGTAAATATTTAATGGGTCTGATGAACCAAATATCTTAAGACAAGTATTTGAACACATAATTTTGGCATGGTTGTTAAATCTAAACTAGCCAACTAAATGTTGGGGTAATGAGTCTTGTGGTCAGCAGTGGCCTTGAATCAACGAAGCCCTCTGGCTAGATGAGGGTGGAGCCAGGCTAGACAAGGCCCCAGTTCACTGTGGAAACGCTGCCTTGGGGAAACAGCGTTAGACACATTCATCTCTTTCTGAAAGGCAGGCTCAGGAGCAAAAGGCGGGGGGAGTTACAGGGTCAAGGCTTTGGCTCACAGATGGAAAGGCCCCCAGACCTAGAGTCTCCCATCAGAAGGGCGAGGCTGTGAAGTCCCTGCCCCTGCAGGTGGGTGGCAGGAAGGCAGGCAGAGCGTCCTTGGGGATTTCTGCAGTGGCTAGAATATTGGACTAGAGACCCAGGACTAACTCCTCCAGCTTTAAAAAATCTGCCCCAAACCTCAAATGAATAGATATTTCAGTTGTGGACCCACTACTCCCATCCTGAAACAAGCGGGAGTAAGGCAAGACCATTTATTAAAGACCCTAAATAATGTGCTGTGAGAGGTCAGGAAGGGGAGATAGGCTGGAAGGCTTCCTGGAGGCGTCGGACCTCAGTGGGATCTGGAAGGCTGCAAGAGACCAGGATACCTAGGGGTTGGGGTGTGGGGTGTGGGGTAGAGAGGGTGGGTTGCAGGGCTAAGGCCTGGGCTAGAGCAGGGATGCTCCAGGTGGTGCACCCCCCTTTCTCATCTCCCCTCTCCCTCCAGCACACAGGGTCCCCGGGGATAAAAGAAATACAATTTGCTCGTGACTAAAGGAACCCATGCGCCTTTCATATCCTTACCCCATTTCAGGTTTGCATCTTATTTTCCTGCGAACTTTTTTTTCCCCTTTGTTGCTCTGGCTTTTGTTGGCGTAACCTCAATTTCTTCCTGCCTTTCAGAGCTTTATTCCCCAAGTGGAGGAAGGAACTTTTAATGTCATGCTAGGTCCTTAGCCAGGCCAATTGTCTTTCTAAATCAGTCAGGGCCTGGGGTGGCTGGGGAGTGGGGGGGGGGGGCACTGGCAGAGACTGGGAGAGAGGCGATAGCAAGGAGGGAAACAGCCAGTGCAATGGATGGAGGTCCCCGAGGTGATTTGCAAATCTGCTGAAATCCTGAACAAGCTTTGATTTAACCCAAGCTTGAAATGGCTTTTATTTACTGTCTATTGTGGAATAAATGACATCTCATAAACAGGCTTTATCCATTACCCCAGAATGGAGAGCGCGATGTTAGGGACATTTTATCCTCTTGATATCAAAGGAGATATGCGGGGTGTGTTATTACAAATAGAAAAATCAATGCTGAGACACACACATCTGAAATTTCATTTCGTCGAACCACATTTTCAAAGGGGGAAAAAAAGGCAATTGCTAATAAAAATGACTACAGAACCGGAGGATTTACCAAGCTTGAGCAAGGGACAGGCTGCTGGGACCCAGCCCAGACAGTGAATAAATCGGGCCGAGCCTGGGGCAGTATCCTGCTCCTCCTGGCAGACAAGCCAGCCCTGCCCAGGGAGGGCCCCTAGCAGCCTCCCCGCTCCCCTAACCCGATGACCACGCCCTGCCCACATACTGCTCACATCCAGTCCTCCCACCCCAACCACACACTGCACACCTGGCTACAGACCACATGGAAAACACCAGAAGCAGTGAGACCACTGCTGCTTCCTGCGGGCCTTCACCGCTTTCAGGCCCGGGCTTCCGAATCTCCAGGTCCCTGTAAGAGTGAAAAGGCTCTAGGAGTGGGGAAGGCAAGTTGACCAGACCCCATGGAAAGGTTCAGCCTTGCATTTCCATCCCCCAACCCGCTTCAGAGAAAGTGGGGGAGGGGTAAATGCTTCCAGCTTTTCATAAAATGTTCTTAAAGTCACTGCCCTAGGCCCCCATGCCTTTATCCCACTGTGTGACCCTGCACTGGGGGCGACTCTGGTTTAGGGTCTCACTTCCCCGTGAAGCTGTAATGGGGCCCGAGACCAGGCCTGACGCTGGGCTCTGTTGCATTCCCAGGGCCGAGCACAGGGCTTGGCCCCTAACAGCTATTCAATAAACACTAGTTGAATTCATGGGAACGAGAATGTGCAGGCGTGAGGAGGGAAGAGCCAGGCTGCCAGGACACGGAGCTTCTGCAGGAAACTGACCTCAGCTCTGTCTTCCCCTCAGTGGAAGCGCTGAGTTCTGGTCAGCAGCTCCCGGCCCGAGGCAGGGGCTAGGCCCAGGTTGCTGGTTTTGTGTGGGTATTAGGCTCAGGAATGCCTGACTCCGCTGGTTGAGAAAAATAGACGAGTAGACTCTGCTTGGGTTTCAAGGCCTCACAGTAAATCCTGACCTGCCTCCTACACACACACACACACACACACACACACACACACACAAGAATGAAGAGCCAGACACAGACCCATGCCCACTCCTGCAGAAAGAGCACAGACAGCATTTCAGAGCCGGCCGGGGTGGCAGGGGTCACGCTGTCTGTAGTCCTGAGAGATGGGAAACCCAAGGCCCAGGAAGGGGAGCTAACGTATCCGGGTCACACAGGAAATCGTGGCCAAGTGGGGACCAGCGTTTGAGTTTTCACTCCCAGCCCTGAGACCCTTGCTCTGCCAGAAAAGAGTCTAAGGAGAGAAAATAATAGGCCCGTACGTCGCAACGTCATTGCAGACAGTCATGATGTAAAGATGGTTGTTTTTTAAATAATTTAATGATGAACGATCTAGAAGGCCTCCACACTGTACAAGCGGTAAGAGTTTTTGCTGGTTTTAAAGAGGCAGGTTCTTGTTTCCTCTCCAAACTCTGCTCGGTGGAAAGCCACTGATCAGAATGGGGAAACTGACTCCTGGATGAAGCGTTTCGGGAAGACGGTCCCAGTGGAACGTGTCCCCGCTCCCACAGACACACAGACTGCCTATTTCTTCCCCGCGTGTTTCATGAAGGTCGGAGAAGCAAGCCTAAGCCAGCCAATACAGCCGCGGTTCTGCCTGAAATAGGCGGCAGTATTTAAATAAGGTTTCAATAGGAAGAAAATGTCTCTTCAGACCTGGTCTGTGATGTAGTTATCAGGAGGAGAAATTCGCAGAACCCATTACCTGCCACTCCTTCCCCCAGGAAATCCCTTGTTTGTGGAGCGTGAATCTCTCCGGCTTTTACTGGCTTTTTGTCTCTGGATTGTCCTGGGTAAACATCTGCCTCACACGGTGTGTTTATAAGAAGAGGCATTTGTGGCTTTGATTGTTTGGAGGTTTCTGCAGAACACACTGGCTCGCTCTCTCCTCCTCGCCTTCCCCTCCCCCGAGCAAACAGCCACCGATGTTTATTTTGGTCCAATTGGCACTGCACCGCATCCCTCTGTCCAGAACAGGGAAGATACGTGCCATCACCCACCTGCTCCTCCTTGGAACAAAGAGTTTTTTGTAGCAAAGACAGTATATAATTATATTATCATTTATCCCACAGAAAAATTTCAAGCATCTTCTGTGTGCAGTGTTGAGTTGGATAGGGTGAGTTGTACCAAGAGGCCCCATCCCCATCTCAAGGAGCTTATGGTCTTGCACACATTAAGTTTAGGATTTTACCTGCTTACAGACCTCGGCACTTTGGAGGGACAGGGAATCTGCCACTGGCCTTCTTACTGTCTGCCAAATTGAGCCTGTCATCTTGAGTCGTTGGGTAGTTCATGCCCAACCATGGACCACGTCTTTCCATTGTCTACCCTTGGGAAAGAGTGTGACGGTCTCCCTTTTATTCTCGCATGTCTCTGTGGAGAGCTTCCTTGCACGGGGGACTCAGACCACCAGTGCGTATCCTCACGGTAAAAACACTGTCACCTGGAACTCAACAACATTCCCCGTAGATAGACTTATTATTATTATTATTATTATTAGTGCAGTGCCACCCCAATTGAGGTCAGAAGCAAATCACAAGCAAACAATATCAAACACCCAGTTAAAAAAAAAAAAGACAAAAACAACGCTTGGCTCAAACTTAGTCCAGGTTCCCCACTCCTTCACCTCCAGCTACAGCTTGGACAGAGAGCTCTCCTGTCTTCAGAGAAATGACCAGATGGGGCCATGGGCAGCCAAAAACACAGTGCAACCAAATAGCAAGGGTGTTGCTTCCGGTTTCATATATATATATATAGATATAGATATAGATGTAGATATAGATATAGATATAGATATAGATATATATGAAATAAAATTAGACATGTAGGAGATTAGATAGCTAGATTAAATAGATGATAGATATAGATATAGGTATAGGTATAGATATATAGATATAGATATAGACATAGATATAGGTATAGGTATAGGTACAGATATATGTATAGGTACAGATATAGATATAGGTATAGGTACAGGTACAGGTACAGGTACAGATACAGATACAGATACAGATATAGATATAGATGACATAGATAATAAGACATGTAGGAGATATATGAGTAGATATGCATGAAGTATATATGAAGAGGAGGTACACATCTTATCAGAAAGAAGGGTCAGGCTGCATTTGCAACAAGCAAAGTTCCCCAGTCCACGCAAGCATGAAGCCCCGCTCGGAGGCTGGTGGAAAGGATGCAATTTACCTTTGGGTGGTGATGGTGAGATTTCATTTAAAAGTCTAAGCCGGCTGATAATTTATTGATGTCTCTCTCTCCATAGCTGTCTGACTCTTACTGGTTGGAAGAAGCTCCCGTGCGCCTAAAGGATTTTTTGAATTAAGTTCTTTGCAGTCATTTCCCCTCAGGTGTTAACCAAGGAGACTGCACTTTGACAGAAGTCAGCTTCTCCCCCCGGCCCCCACCCCCGGCCCTCACTTTACGTCGGGAAGTAAAATTAAGTACCAGGAGAGAGGCCATCAAACAACTGGGCCTGACGTGGTTATTTGGCATTTATTTTTTATTTACAGAGAGAGAGAATAATGCATTGGAACCATTCATATATTACAGTGCCTATGCCTCCGTATCCTGTCGGGACACAAACAGGCAATTTAATGAGTGAACGGGCTCACTCTGGATGACTGTCCAGTGTCCTTGCCTCTAGCTCAGTGGTGGTCCTTGAAGCTAACACTTTCCTCAATTCCCTGAAATCAGTCTGCTCACCTGTAAAATGGAATCATAGTCCCTTAGTCACGCAGGGGACTCAGGTCCCTTCTAGTGGAAATACTCATTATTTCATGAGCTGCCACCTTTTTTCCAAAGATTGTCCTACAAATGACCCCAAGCAGAACAGCCCTAATTTTGGCAAGAACCCCCACATTTCACCTACCAGGTCCCCTCCCCTACCCCATCCCACCCAGGAGAAAACAACAACCAAAGGAATATTCTGGAAGCATAGACGGAGGAATAGGGAGCACTTGGTAAGGCTGGTCCAGCAGAACTGGAAGCCAACAAGGAGCTTCTGGCCATTCAAGGTCCTTCTGGATAATAGGGCCCTTGCTGGTCCCATCTCTCCTGCATGTGGAGAGGATTTACCCTGAATCACCCCATTCTCTGGCAGACAGAGACTTGACTCTAAATCTTTCCCCACATTCCACCCCCCCCCCACCCCACACACACACACAAGCAGAAACAAGGCCTGTGGGGCAGTTTCTATGTGAAAAGGTCCCCCATCCTTCTCCACACACACCCCCCCCCCCACCCCCCGCCCAGGAGATGCCTAAAAGTCACTGACCAGGAAATACACCTTTTCATTCATTTGTGCTGGGTAAACACTGGCGACTCTCCGGGAACGTTCAGGCTAGCAGGAGGCGAGGGAGGGGGAGGGGGAGGGGTATAGGGCCCTCGTTCCATTCCGGCTACAGCTATTTGGTTGCCAAGATGAAAGGTTAATAGGTAGACACCTCCCCAGTCTGACCCTGTTACTGACTGCCCCCTCCACATTCTGGATCTCTTTGAGCCCCATGAGATGAACACCTCTGCTGAGTGGCTGAGAGATGTGTGACTACATGTAGAAAAATACAACCAGTAATTGGATGAATGGCTCCATCAGGATATTAAACAATGATTGTAACCATATGCATTCCCAAAGGCAGACATCAGTGTCCACTGGGAAACTAGGAAATGTATTTGGTGCTTTCTGGGGAGTCTGGTGGGCTGACGATGTCTCCTGCCCATCAGTAAGGTTGCGGGACACAGAGGTCCACGGACCCCCTGCTTTTGGCGAGGAAGACGCAGTCCCGGGGAAGAGCAGAAACCCACTCTGGCTGGGCTGACCGTCTTTATGCCCCTGACCCACAGGTGACATCTGTGGACAGCCAAGGGCACCGAGTGAAGCCAGCGGTTTATTCCCCAGGAGCTCATGAGTTTTGCTTTGTCCGTGGCCTGGGATGCCCCGCTGCTCCGCAGCCCATGCTAATAAATCACATAAACAGAAGTCATTGATCACAGTGGAGATGGCTTGGGAGTGAGGATGGCTTCATGAAAACTCAGTTTTACTACTGGAAAATTCCATTAAAACCAGCTGATATTCGGAGGCCAAGCCCCTGCCAGCAAAGGACCCCTGTCTGTGCGAGGGGGTGGGGTACGGGTAGGGGGGCAGAATTAGGCTCATATTCAGGGGAAATGCAACCAAACATGAGATATTTTCCTCTGATGGTGGGTCAGACCCATCACAGCTATATGAGAAATACGGGCCTAAATCTTCTAGTCCAGTGGTTCTCAACCTTCCTAAGGCTGTGACCCTTTAATACAGTTCCTCATGTTGTGGTGACCCCCAATTTCATTGTTAAAAATGGAACATCATTAAAGCATAGTGATTAATCACAAAAACAATATGTAATTATATATGTGTTTTCCGATGGTCTTAGGCGACCCCTGTGAAAGGGTCATTCGACCCCCAAAGGGGTCGCGACCCACAGGTTGAGAACCGCTGCTCTAGTCCCTGTCTTCAGAATGAGCGTGTCTGTGTGAGCATGAACTTAGCGTGGTGGAGCTCCTGGGACCAGGTGTTCACAGGAGAGGGCTGGCTCTGCAGCCAGACAGACTTGGTTTCGTATACCAGCCCCACCACTGACTGAAGGTTCTTAGTCAGATGGCTTGCTGTCTTCAAGTTTCTGTTCTCTCATCTGTTAAAGGGGCTGATAATGTCTTCTTGGTTAGATTCAGCAGGAAAGCTGAGCATCAGATCCCTGGTAAAGCAGCTGCCATTTAGCTGGTCCTCACCGAATCCTTCCCCTTCACTTGGTGGACCAGAATTAGTTCTGAATACAAACAGGACAGCTAGTCAGCCCAGCTATAAACAGACAGTAGGGTGTCAAGGTTGCCTGATCCACACAACAGTCCTACCACAGTCTTACCAGATAAGCATTACTATGTCCATTTTACAGATAAGGAAACTGAGTTTGAGGGAAGTTATGATGCTTTCAAAACACAGACCCACAATTCTTTGATGCTCTTCTCGTTGACAAATGCAACTCTCTGTCCCCTCCCCTTGAATCTAGATGGGCTCCGACAGCACCCATCCATAGAGGGTAGCAGAGGGATGCTATGTAACTGCTGAGGCTGGGTTCTAAAAGGCCAGGCAGCTTCCACTTTCTTCACTGGAATACCATGACTCTGGCACCGTACCCTACGGCCTTGTGTTTCCTCACATTTACATTCCTTGTTAGAATTTCTAAAGCTTCTCCATGGACATTATATCATTTGATCCCAAATGCCCCGAAGAGAAGGTGGAACAGGTGCTACTTCCCGGGTTCACAGCGGGTGTGACTGCATGGAGATGTTAAGTGACAAACAAGGTGAAAATGTCAGACACGATTGGAATCCCGGTTAACACAGGAAGCCCTGAGTCTCTGCTGCACACACAGCCCTTCTGAACGAAACAGCTGCAGGGGCCCCCTTACCCAGGCCTCCCAGCTTCGTGCCTCTGGACCAGCTCCCCACAGCCAGCGGTCTGCCCGCTATTCCACACGTGGAGGATGCAGCAGAGAGGCTTCTGGCCTCCTGCCGAGGGCCTTCTGGCAGCTCACTGGTTAGGAGCAGACGGGTGAAATGCCAAGGGCTGGGCGCCAACATGGGGATCAGAAGGGAATGAGGGAACTCCGCTGGGGTTTCCCAAAGGGCAGTTCTGGGCCTTCCTGTGTCCTGGATGTTAAAGAACATCAGCAAGGGGCAGAGTGGGGGGTGATGAGGAACACGGACTCTGAGCCAGATGCTGGGTGTGATTCCCGCTCTGCCACGTGCCAGCTGTGAGACCTCGGCCTCCCCTGTTTCCCTGTCTGTAAAAGGGAAGTCACAACAGCACCTGCCACACACGTTCGTCATGAGGATTAAGCGAGTTAATATCTGCCAAATGCTCAGGGTGGTCCCGGCACGTGGTAAGGGGTTTATAAATGTTTGTGAGACGAGGACAGACGCTGACCTGGTGCCACGATTAAATGAAGGAGGAGGACACACCAGGCCCCCAGGGAGCCCGCTGCCTCGTGGCTATCTGAGCAGCATGGCCATGCTCTACACTGGGCTGTAGAGGTCAAGGTTTTATTATTATAACTGATTTATCAACAGGGTGTGTAACAACGGGTGGTATGAGCGAGAGCTAAATCACTTTAATGTCAAGGGTTATGTGCTGGAAGGTGGGCGTGAGGAAGGATAGGATAGGGTCCCTGCCTGTGGATGTTCTGAATGAGGCCCGGGCCCCCACACTGAGCGTGCCAGCCTCTGCCTCTGCCTCTCCAAGCAGCAGCCTCCAGGTGCCCATGGCTGTTGAGCTCTCAAAAGGTGGCTGGTCCAGACTGAAGCTGCTGTGAGACTTAGAACCCAAACAAGCAGCAAGTACCTCATTAATAGTTTGTTCTATTCACCCCATGTGGACATGATAGTATTTTAAACATACTGGGTTAGATCTGCCATTACAATTAAGTTCGCTTGTTGCTTTTTTATCTTGTTAATCTGGCTACTAGAAATTTTTAAGTTGCACCTGTAGTTGTTCTGTGGCTCCCATTCTATCTCTATGGGATGGTGCTGCTTTATAGAGGCACATGCTAAGTGGAAGGCTCCCTCCCAGCAGATAGCGAGCTGGACCAGGGTAGGTTCGAGTTCCCTTAGGACAGTGGTTCTCAACCTTTTGGCCCTTTAAATACAGTTCCTCATGTTGTGACCCAACCATAAAATTATTTTCGTTGCTACTTCATAACTGTAATGTTGCTACTGTTATGAATCATCATGTAAATATCTGATATGCAGGATGGTCTTAGGCGACCCCTGTGAAAGGGTCATTCGACCGCCAAAGGGGTCGCGACCCACAGGTTGAGAACCGCTGCCTTAGGACCACCCTCGGGAGAAGGGGAGGGCTGATCTGAGCCTCAGGGAGACACTCTGTCCTGTGTGTCCAGTGCCTGACACAGGCCCCTCCTTAGTGGCTGCTCATTTTAGATTTGGTAAATTATTGGCACAGTGTCAGATGGCCACGGGGTGGGAGAGAGGGTGGGAAGGCAACAAGGCCTAGAACAGAACCGTCAAGGCTCAGAGGATGCTCTGACTTGAAGCGCATTCCTTACACACCCCTAGATGATGAACCCAAAGCCGGTAGAGCCCACCTTCCTCCAAGTGCAGCAATGACAGGCTATCTGGGGTTTTCATTTCTCATAGTTGCCCCCCCCCCCAGCTTAACACTTGGGTTGCGGGAAACGAGTTAAGTCGTAAATGAAGCCCGATGGAGGACCCCGCTGGCATTAGCTTCGTGCCTCTATTTTAAAATGCTATCCCCAGAAAGGTTTGGTCTTCATTGCCTCCCAGTTTGGATGGCTGAACTGAGTGAGCCCTCAACTTCCCAGGGACCGCATCCCCACGCCAACCACCCACGGGAGGAAGTTTAGCAAAAGTTCTGCCAATGGCTCTCTCGGGAAGGGAGGGGGAGGATTCAGGAAGGCGGGCTGGGCCGCCCTTGGAAAGCCAAGACTAATTCGGCAGTCTAGTCACTCCGTCAAACATTTAGTGTATCCGGGTGATTGTTCCCTGGTAGGCCGCGATGGTCTATCTGCTGGGCCTTTTGTCATGTTAACTGCAGCCGATCAATGGATTGAGGTCAGGACTTCTGATGTAGGTGCAAGCTTAGAGGGAAAAAAGTCTCAAAGATTCATTTTTTCTCGTCTGGTAACACTCCGGTCACTTATTTTTTCTCAGTTAGCCTCTGCCGCTCTAAAGTGGATATTGATCAGTGCTTTAATGCAAACCTGTCAAATTAATTTTGCAGACCTGGGATATGACTAGCCTAAAATTGCTTCTGCATCTGTTCTCTGCAGCAAGCCTATGAATTTTAATCACGGCCAGAATGGGCTGGTGGCTTTTTTTGTTAGAAACTTGAATAGGAAAGGTTTAAACTGTAAATGCCAGGGAATGATGCTGTTTTGTTCTTTTCAGAAACTCATGTGGTGGAGGTCAAAGGAATTATTATGTCGGGTGTATTCTTGGCAGCTGTTGTGGGAAGCTTTGTGGGCTGGCTTTCTACGAGCTGCGCCCAGGGAGCCAGGGAGCCAGGGAGCACCGGTACCTCCGTAAACACCCCCAGTCTGGGAGCCAGGGCTTGGGGAGTGGCAGGCAGTGCCTGCAGGACATGGCACCCCAGCCTGCCCGAGCCACCCCGGCTCCTGCTTTACTGTGACTCAAGACCACTTGGCCTCCTGGGGTGAAAGAGCCTCAGATTTCTCTTTTGTTGAAGATTTAGCTTGACCCCTCTCCACTGCATTGTCAACCTGGCCATCCAAGCCACCACCCTAACCCTGGCGGGAGGCCCCTCCACACCTCCACATCTGGGAGTGGAGCCAGGGCTGTGACACCCCAGCTGCCATGCCCACTTTGGGCTGCCACTGCGGCTGCCATCCGGTGTCCTTGCGCGCTCTGCTTCCTGCACACCTTGGCTTCTTTTCCTATTGGACACTGGGGCAGACAGGCCCTTTGCAGGGCAACCCCACTTGCTGGGGAAGGGGCAGTAGCACTTTTGCCACAAGTACCCTGTGGCTCTGTCTCCTCCCCTTTGGTGGCCTCATCCCTCCCCATAGACAATTTTGCCAAAGTCCCCTCTTCAGAGAATCAACTGATTGCAACCCTACCCATATTGGCCTTCGCGGTACATCAACTTTTTATCAAGTCCTTACTATGTGCCAGGCTCTGTTCTAAGTGCTTTCCTATCTCACCGTCAAAAACTGGACTACAGGCCCCAAATGGAGTCACTTACGCTAAGCCCCACACCACCACACCGAGAATTAACGTAAATAGTCTCGGCCCTCCCAGAAATGGAATCTTAAACCTCCTAGGCCCCTGCCCTCCCCTAAACTGAAGGAAAGTGACCTTGCCACAACCAGTCTGCTTCCTGCCTAGCAGAACTTCCTTGTTCCTGCTCCCTGCGCCCAGGAAAGTCTTTCATTTTGCACGGCTCCTGGGGCTCCTTTCTATCTGCTAGGCTGGATGCTGCCCAATTCATGAATCATCGAATAAAGCCAATAAGACCTTTAAAATTTACTCAGTTGAATTTTGCTTTTTAACATTACCTAATTCAATCCTCACAGAAACCACACGAGGGCAATACTGTTGTCATCTGGTGTTATTGGGAAGGAGACCGACGCACACAGAGGTGACGTTTAGTTGCCCAAGTTGAACAGCTAACAAGTGGCAAAGCCACATTTGAACCCAGGCTGTCTGGCTCTTTTAATCTGCTTTGAGCACTGTCTGTCTGTCTGTCTGTCTCTGCCCACGGGCAATAAAGCACTTGATGTGGCCACCGTCTTGTTGGGTCTTTGATGGTTGCATCTGTGTTATTCTCACCTCCCCAATAAAACTCCAAGCTCCACAAAGGTAGAGCCCTCTTGATTCTTGAATATTTGATTAGATAAATGAAGATGAATGGCCACATAGTTAGAGAGGAGAAGCCAGAAAATTGTTTGAGAGCCACCTTGGAAAAGGAGGAGGAGGAGGAAGAGAGAGAGAGAGAGAGAGAGAGAGAGAGAGAGAGAGAGAGAGAGAGACTATCATATTATTTCACATGAGCATGACTTGACTTTCCAACTGTGAGGGGTCCCAGCAGTGGGAGGCTGTGAAGTAGATCCCTTTCTCCCTAAAGTAAAGAGCTAGAGGGGCTAGAAAACATGAAGCCGAGGATGGACCAGAATTCCCAGGTCAGAGAACTGTGTGTGAGAGGCCCCTCAGGAGCCCCCAACAGCTCACACGAGAAAGCAGCATTCAAGTGCCTGCCACCCAGACATTGCCAGCCGGTCAGGGGCAAACAGAGAACCAAACACCCCAGCCCCTGTTGGGTAAAGGGACACTGATCTCACTTCTTGTGACCCCACCTGCCCCCCCCTTGAGGAACTGGTCCCTGAAGAGTGGGTGGTCTCGGGGCCCAGCCAGCCTCATTCAGGGACTTAGTCATCACTGTGACTCTCTCCCTCCCTTTCTTGGCTCAGTCTGTTGACTTCATTCTCTTGGTTGCACACGGGGATATGGCTATGGGCTCACTCTCCCACAAGAAAGAGAGCTTCTCTGTCTCACATAGAGCTTTTCAATCCTGAGGAAGCACCTGACTGCCCAGGTTTGGGTCACCAGCCCTCCCCTTGGACCAGTCACCGTGGCAGAGAAGAGGTTTTGTGGTTAGGTCAGCCTGGGTCATTGGCAGAGGGTTCTCTAAACAGAGAAGCCAGGAGCTGGCAGCTGGAGGGAGTCCATCTCGATGTGAGTGTTTTTGCAAAGATCCATTGATTATTTGTGGCTGTGTATAACTTGTGCTGAGTTCATCAAATTATGTCAAGGGAGTTCATCTCTTACCTGCTAGGAATGCCAACTAGAGTTCAACTTCATTGCCTCGCAGATGGTAGGTGAGTCTCCTGAATGTGAAAACCAACTCCTGTGAGCAGTGCCCTCCTATAGGTCAAGCAGGGAGCCCAGGACAGGGGAAGCACTCAATGAATATGTCTTGAATGAATGTCTGCCTGAGTGAATGAATGCCTATGAATGGAAGGAAAGGAAATGAAAAGCAATTAGACACACACATACCCAGAGCTCACCTAACCACATCGCTTCCTTCCCTCCCTTCCTCTGCTAAAAGCTTTGTGCCCATAACATCAGGTTTGGGCTCCTTGGTCCCTGAGGGGAGGGGAGGGAACCAGCTGCTCTGTGGTCAGCGGGAAAAGGCACGAGGCCAGGGATCAGGGGATTTGTCCTGCCATTAATTACCTGTGTGACCTTGAGCCACTTAACCTGTCTTTGCTTCAGTTTCATCATCCATCCAACGGGACTAGTGCTCTCTGCCCTATTTATTATTTCACAATAAGGTTGGGAGGAATAGACAATATTATACATTTAACAGCACTTAGAAAAATTTAGAAGAAAATCATGGTATGGGAGAAAAAAGGTATGATGACCATGGGCCTCCATCAGGGGAAGCAATTTGATACTAAGTGTCAGTAGTGGTGTAGGGGGAAGATGTCCAGGCTCTCCTCATGGAGGAGCTCACACTTATAAAAAAAAATACCCAATAATCCCAAGTCCTGTACATGCCCAGCCTTGAGAGGCAAAGATTTAAAAGTGAAAGAAACAATACTCCCTGCCCTTAAGAAAAGGTTCACACCTATAAAGCAGCTTATAAAGGGCCCAATGGTGTTTTACAGAATATTAGTCAAAGGATATTTGTTGAGCACCTACTATGCGCCAGGCACTGTTCTAGAATCTGAGGATAAGAGGTAGGCATGCAGAATCCTATCCAAAGAGCTACCCATGAGTAAAGAAATGAATAAACAAAGCAGAGAATAAATAAATTGGAAGATTTCAGACCCTGATAAATGCTGTAAGGAAAGTAGAACAGGGTAACAGGAGGGAGAGTAGCTAGTGGGGCCGGGACTACTTTAGTAGAATGATCTTGGGAAGTCCAGAAGGTGATGACCTGAGAACCGAGGCCTGAATGTTGAGGGGGGGGAAATGTACCAAGTGGATGAAATAGCAGGTGGAGAGCCCGGGGGAGGGTCCCGAAAAGGGCCGTGTGTCGTGAGCATAGTGAACAAGGAGACAAGCAGGAACAGAGGCCATCGGGGAGATGGCTGGGGCCCGACAAGGGCCGTAGTTGAGAAGGCTAGTGTGGACTTCAGTCCAAGTGCAATGGAAATCCATTCAAGATTAGAAGCAGGGACATTACGTGATCTGAAAAGAGAAAGTGACCAAGCAAACGTGGCAAAATATGAACAAGTGGTCAACAGGAGTGATGAGGACATTAGAATTCGTTGTCGTCTTCCTGCAAGTTTTCCTGCAACAGCCTTTGAAATTATTTCAGCATAAAAAGTGAATACATAAAAAGACCACTCTGGCTCCTGGTAGCCCATGGACTGTAGGGGGTGGGGAGAAGAGGTTGAGTATGGCTGGTGCCCAGAGGGAGGAGGGAGACAGTGAGGAGGCTCCGGTAGGATCTAGGTGACTTGGACCAAGGGAAGGGGGGAAAGAGGTCTTTTTCAGGATGTATTGATGGAGGCCTGGATTCGTTTTGTATCGTTGCCATAAGAAGTTGCCACAACCTTAGTGGTTATGAACAACATAAATTATCATCTTGTAGTTCTGTAGGTTAGAAACCCGACAGTTCTCCGGGCTGAAATCGATGTTGGCAGGGCTGTACTCCTTTCTGGGGGCCCTCGGGGGGAATCCATCTCCTGGCCTTTCCAGCTTCCAGAGCCCGCTCTCCAGGCCTCACACATAGCCCCCCACGTTACAGACCCGCAATAGGACGTCAAACCCCTCCCACCCTGTCACCTCTCCTGCAGACCACAGCCCAGAGAGGTCCCCACTTTTAAAGATGTGTGACCACATTGGGCTCACCTGGATGATCCAGGATAATGTCTCCATCTTAAGATCTTTCACCCTAATCACATCTGCAAAGTCCCTTTCCCATGTAGGGTTCTGGGGATTCGGATCAGGACATCTTTGGGTGCCACTATTCTGTCTACCCTGAGATAAAACCACTAAGACTTGCTGGTGAACTAGATGTGGGTGTGTGGGTGTGTGGGTGTGAGTGAATGGCAGAGGCATCCCTCAAGGAAGCAAGCTGCCAGGAGGAGCGAACTGGTGGGGTGGGGAGAATCAATAGTTCTGTTCAAGACATGCTGAGTCTGGAGTCAGTGCAACAGGAGTGGTTGGGGTCAGCCCAGGCCAGAACGACTGGGAGAGCCTCATGCTGGCGCCCAGGGCAAGGGAGCAAGCAAAGCAAAGACCTGGCTGAGAGTGGCCCTTGTGTGAGTCACAACATCCGCCTCCTCAGTGCAATAAACCAGTACCGAGCCCCTAATAGTCACCAGGCTCTGTGGATACAAATACCTCCATAAATAAAAGAGGCTGCAGAAGGGAATGGAAGGCCAGATGGAGAAACGGCTGAACAGACAGTTTGGGGTCTGATGTACAAGGCCTTGTGTTCTAGGCCATGGATGGTGGGCCTGCTGCAGGGACAATGAACAGCCACTGTAGGGTGTCAAGGTGAATGAAAAAACACAGGAAAAGGACACAAGAACACTTGATGTATAACAGTCCATAAACGGGCCCCAAACTGGCCGAGTGTGAGCACATGCAGAGACAGTGTGGGGAAGGGGGAGTGGGGGCACCTGTGCTGACTCCGCCCCACTGGGGAAGTCCTGGCTGAGCCGACCCTCCCCTGCTGCTCCTGCTGCTCAGGTGTTTGCAGCTGAAGGGGTGCACTCTGGGCATGGCGGGTGGGGGAGGTGTCAAAGGAGGGGAGAGGCATCTCTTCCTCTTTCAGAAGTGCCGCTCTTAAATCAAACAATTCAATCCAGGTGGAAGAGGGTTGGCAGCTGGGAGGGGAGAAGAAGGAGAAGCAGGCGATAAAAAAAAATCAATAACTCTTCCCCATAAAATAAATTGAGATTTGTGGAATTCACTTCCACTTGACATCAAAGATGCCGATTTGGTGAATTCGTTTAAGGCCAAATTGAAAACGTATCGTTTTAATCCGGGTCCCCAAGCTGCCCCAGGCTCCATGGCAAAGGCCCAGGGGGCTGGGTTTAAGGCAGCGAGGGATGCTTGTTTGGGGCCGATCGATCTCCGTTGCTCTAGAGAAGTTGTGCTTAGGGTGGCCCACCCACCCCGAGGCCCCTCCAGCTGAGATGCCCCCAGGACCACTGGCATGGTCATGTTTGGCCATGTGACTCTGAGAGGCAGATGCAAGTCTGGCCAGAGCCTTGGGCATCTGGTCTCATGCACACTTTGGACCTCACTGGGCCTTAGTGTTTCCATCTATAAGTGAGTGTGGCATAAAATAGAAGACAGAATCACGGAGTCCACAGCCCTACCTGAGTGTATGAGGAGGGTGTGCGTGGCAGTGTGGAGGGTGTGGACACAGAGCCACTCATGTTGAAGAACCAGACAACAACATGAATTCCTTGGCCCAGGCCCCAAAGAAAAGAGGACAGGTCTAGAGCATGCTGGGCGGGGGCCACGTGTTCAGATTTAGCCCTTTCCCTAGTAGATATCGCTCTGGGGCCTCCTCTGCGCAGTGCGGGAGTCTGCAGGCTGGCGTGTCAGCATGACATGGTCTCCGGTGGCGGAGGAGTGGGTGGGGGTGGCTAGGACAACTCAGAGGTGGGCACCGAAGCAGCAGGAGGGCAGACAGTTCGGCCCATCCCCAGGAGAGCTGGTTACCAATGAAGAACCTTGAATGAGCATGTCCAGGTCAACTTATCCACTCCGTGACTGCTCCCTAATCTAGAAAATGAGAAATTGGTTGTTGTTTTTTAAAGTCTTAACACAGAGGATGGCCAGGAGCCTTACCTGAAAAGGGGTAAAGCATTCACCAGGATGCTTGGCAGATTGTTGGCACTCAGTAAATGTCACCATTCTGATTATTACCCTGACCAGCTGGGGGACCTTGAACAAGCTGTTGAACCTAGTCTCAGTGTCCTGCTCTCTACCGTGAAGGGGTAGAGGCAAATTTGTGAACATCGTCACCCCACAGATGAGCAAGGGCTGCTCACCAGAGGGCTGCTAGTCTCAGCAGCTCACCAGCCCTCAACCTCCCAAACCTTGTCCGGAGTCATGTGGGCACTGGAAGGGCCCCGAGGGGATCAGCACAGAGAGAGGCCCAGGAGGGTTAGCATGAGCTACAGCAACACCAAATCCATGGCCACATCCACCCAGAGCCAACCCGGCTGGCTGGGCCCAGGCTTTGGGCCTTGGGGCCCAAGCTTGATTTGACCTCCTCAAATTGAATGTTCACTTTAGCCTAGATTTGCAAAAGCAATTTGTTAATGCTCCTGTGCAGGGGCTGTTTTCTCTAGGGTTTTAAAGCAAAAAACTAATTTCAATGTAAAATTCACAGCACCAAATTGAAATGTATTCTGAGCCAAGTGAGCAGTTCAGAATTTCCAGGTCCCAGCGATCAGCGCACATCACATTGTAATTACACCTTTCTCTGCGCGTCAGCTGCAGGCCTGGCGAGGAAAATAGAAGATAATGCTGACCCTTTTGAGAAGAGAAAGGACTTTTGTGCCCGTTCCCTTTCAGAGAGAGCTCTCCCGAGATGATAGGAGAGGAACACCTGAATCAATCTATCGAGGGAACAAAACCATTCGTGGCTTCAGCCTCCTTAGCCAGATTGGTTCCACTCAACAGTTTTTGGAGCTTAACTCTTATTTCTTAAATGCACTGGAGAGGGAAAAAATAAAGCATCTTCTTTCTAGCACATCTTGGTTCAGTTTCCTCTAAGATGATCCCCAGCATCTCCCTCCTCAACACATACACCACACATACACATACATACACACGTACATGTCATACAGCACACACACTACACACATATATGCCACATATGTACACATATGCACACCACATGTGGACACACATACACACATCACAAACGTGAATGCACAACATACATGCTCACACATGCACATGCATTCATACTTATACTTACTACACATACTATACCCACCACACTTCATAACCTTAATCACACACACACACATGCACACATGTTTAAAAAAAAATATCAGAAGACCTTTAACTGGATTATAGTTCCAGAAATAGAAAAATTTGGATAAGGCCTGGTTAAACTCTACTAGAGAATTCTTATTAATTTTCTTAGGCATGATGATGGTATCATGATTAAGTAGGAGAATGTCTTTGTTTTTAAGAGATACGGGCCCAAGTATTTAGCGACAAAATGTCAAAATGTCTGGAACTTGCTTTCAAATGGAGAGAGAGAATATAGCAACTGGGTAAAAATCATTGATTTGTGTGCAGGACAGACAGATATTCATTGTACTACTCTTTAACATTTTGCATATTTGAAAATTTTCCTAATTAAAAAATTAAAGAAATAAGGATTAGGAAAAAATTCCAAATTGCATCCAGTTGGCAGTTTCTTTAAAATCTGCACTTTCTACCCCATTCTGCCATCTGTGTATGTAGGCTGGTGGGTAAGGACTTCACACTGTGGTAACCCCGGCGCAGATGTGGCTTTGCAAGCAGGCACTAGGGGTTTTGTAGTTCCTGGGAAGGGAGAGGATCTGAACAGCTAGGAAAGAAGAACAGGGAAGACTTTCCTAGGGCTGGTGAAAATGTGCAACTCTCTTACATTAATCTTGGTTAACAAGTCTTTATTCTCTTCCAGTAAATTTTAATGTAGGTGTCATAGCCTCAATCACCCAAACTACTGAGCATCGCCAATTAATATTAGTAGATTAGACCTGTAGAGTGTGAATTCAAGTTTAAAGGTTTTAAGAAAATGCCCCAAATAAAATACAGTGGGGCCTTGACTTACGGGTGTCCCGACTAACGAGTTTTTTGAGATACCAGCTGTCTCTCGGCCGATTTTTTGCATTGAGTTGACAGAGTAATTTGAGTTAACGAGCTCCTTAACGAGCTCGGTCTAGGAACGAATTAAACTCGTAAGTCAAGGCCCCACTGTAGTATAATATCAAGTCTTTGCTTTCACCCACACACCCTTCCCCCTGGAGAACCACTGGCCTAAAGCCCCACGTGGTCACAGCAGAGACCAGACAAGGGCAACAAACCATGGCGCTGGCCTTAGGCCACTGCTTCAGCCTTTGCCTCAATTGCCTACTTGGCTAACTGATGGTTATGAACAGTGAAATGCCATATTGTGCTGGCTTTCTTTTTACCGTTGGGCCCAAGGTTAATTGTGTGTGTGTTGGGGGTGGGGGGTGTTTCAAATGCCCTTTGGTAATTGAGAGGTGCACGTGGTGTCTGCAGCCCTTAACTAAATGAACCAAATGTTAGGACTGGGGACAAAAGTTCACAGCAGCCTCACAGTCACAGAGCCGAGTGTCTCCAGCCAGTTCATGAATTTATAGAAGGCCTCCTTTAGGCAGGAAATATGATTGTGCATAACAGGAAACAGGAAAAGACAGCAACACCTGGGACCAAGAACTCAGAGAGATGTGCAACCTGCAAGGCAAAGAGGCCCAGGTGGCCACAGGTTCTCCGAGCAGATCACTGTCCTGGACACGGGCACAGAGCTATGTGGGGTCCCAGCCTCTCCTCCTTCAACCCACCCTGCCAGTGGGAAGACCCTCCAAAAATACTTCACCATATCACTCCCTTTAGTTCATCCAATCCTCAGAAATTGATCGGACATCTGCTATTATATACATCAAGCCCCCATTTGCTTTGGGGCTGCAAAGATGAAAAGACAGTGGTTTCCCCTTCTGGAGCCCTAGTTGAGGAGGGGAGATGATGCATGGCAGATAGAGCAGAACTGTATGCTGTACTGTAATCATCAGAGCACATCTTTAAGGCATCGTAATGCACGCACCCATACAAAGTACTAGAACAGAGGCCGCACATGTGCCAAGAAAGAATAAGCTTCACCGTGCCTCAGTTTCCACATCTGCAAAATGGAGGTGATAAAAAAGAACCCTGCCTCAAAGGGCTATAGTGAGGACTAAATGATTAATACATGTAACTTGCTTTGAGTAGTGCCTGGCACATAGAAAGCACTATAGAAATATTTGCTGCCGTCATCATCACATCCAGCTAAGACAAGGAGTAGCGTGGGGTTTGTGATTAAGTGGGGAATAAACAGCTGGCGCTTGAAAGAGTGTTTAGACTCCCCAGCCCAGCCTCCAAGGTCCCAATCTCACATTGACCCTTCTCTGTCGCCAAGAGCCCTACAGCTCAGGAAGGTGCGTCCCTCCTTGGGTTAGGACACTGTGCTGCTGCCTGGCCTCTCCAGCTCCCCCTCCCCTGCCCCAATATGGTTATTTAGGATCCTACTGTTGCTTTCTTAGAACAAACTTAGAGAGTCTACTCAGTGAAGAAAAGTTCTCCAAGAGTCTTTGTGAGTAGGAGGCCCGATTCTGATGGATTTACTCTAACTGTGATCATTGGGCTTCGTGAAGTCAGAGGCCTGGGCTGTGCGTGGTCCTTCCTCCTTCCCTCTTTAATATGGTGCCATAGCTCTCGAGCACACGAGAAACCCTGAGCGATATGGAGGGAACCCTCGGCAACAGCACAGTCAGGTCCTGTTTCAAAGTGACTCGTGATTATATTTAGAGGACAAGATGTTGCAATGAGCCCAGATGCGCTCCCTGCTACAGCATGTTAGACATGAGCCTGTCTTGTAGGAGTTAAATGTAGTCAAATATATGTCCGTGTGTCCACCACTGCACGAGAGCAGCTGGCATATGTCTGTCACCTGCACAGGACTGTGCGCCAACTGCTTTTGGTCATCTTAATCTGGATGGTGCCCAGAGCCGGGCTCAGTACCCAGACCTCAGGAGAGTTTGTATGCAGGCAGGCAGGCAGGCAGGCTTGCTTAGGTCCCAGGCAGCCTAAACCACCTCCAGCCCCTTCCTCCTCAACCTGAGACCCTGGAGAACAAGAGACTACACTCTTTCTCCTTCTCCACATCTGGAAGTTAGAGGGAAAACAAAAAACTTTCAATGCCTTCCATCAGGCCCAGCCCCGAGGAAAACCACAACCAATCCACAAACCTGGTCTTCACTTCTTTCCCACTTCCCTTCCCAGGGTCATCCTCCTCCCCTACCCATCCCCTGCCCCCATCATGGGCCCCAGTGCCACCTCCTGAGACCTTGCTCTACACTGGCGGATACTAGCGCAGTGGTCTGCCCCCGCCGCATGCTGAAAGCACACAGCAGGCCTTGATGAGCCCTTGGATGAAGAGCAGGCTCACAACTTGAGGGGTTCAAGCTTTGCTGACACCTTTCATGTCCCCCTCGCTAGGGGTCCACAGACATCCCCACACGATACGCAGCATTGGCTGTGCTCGCTACCGAGCTGGGTTTTCTTCTTCTGACAGTGCAATATTGCATATAATAACAATTACCAATGACCTCCACTGGGTTGTCCGATCTCATTATTGCCAATGCATTTGGTACCTGCCACTGCCAATTTGCCTCAGCTGAGGTTTTATTCAGCGGGATATGATAGAGCTGTACAGCAATCTTTTTCCATTTAAATAGTTTAATTGAGGAAAGCTATCAGATGTTTCCAAATTTAATGTATACAACAATTTGCTTTTTCCTATCTCTTTTCAGAGTTGAGTTGGAAGAAAATGACATCTGATTCTTATAGAAGGAAAGCAATTACATTTTGGCGTCTGCCTTCCCCGGCTTGCATATGTTTTTAAACATAAAAAGAAATTCTTAATATGTAATTGTCAGGTAATAAAAAGGGAAAAAATATTTTACTTTGCGTTTATGAAGTAATTTTTCAAAAGCATAAGGGAATTACATGTTAATGTTTTATGTTTATGACTACACTCTAATACTGCACTATTTCTTCAAGTTTGGGGCTCTTCCCTCCCTCCCGCTTTCCGAAGATGAGAGCTGAGATGATCAGGCCTAGCTCAGGCCCCACCTCCCTGCCAGAAATATGGTTGTGTGCCCAGACTTTCCTTCTCTGAGCTCCCTCCTCGGAAGTCCCACTGGCTGCACCATCATCTGACTCTTGTTTTCTCCATTGAATTATCACAAAGTGACACCAAATAGTCTCCCTATCTAGATTGCCAGCTGCCTGAGAGTAGAGAGAACTCCTTTTGGCATTTCGTGTCCTCCATGCATGATGTCCAGTAAAAGGCTCCGCTCCAAATAGTTGGTGTTCAACAAACACTTGTTGAACAAATTTATTCACCAAATGGCCAAATAACTAGTCATCAAATAATGAGAGTGATGTTGTTCTAGCACACCACGCATGGTACAGGGATTCATTGAATGGCCTGGACAGACGGAGGGACAGACTGATGGATGGGTAATAGACTCCACACAACTCATCTGAGATTTCTCTGGCATTTTGCCCAATGAAATTAGACTTAACAGTTCCCCAATTTCCTTTTTAGAGGTCTATTTGCACCAGACAGACTAAGATCACGGGTCTCAGAACTTTCCAGAAAGTACCCACTCGCTACTGACAGAGTTGTAGGGAACCAGAAAAGGTCTTACTACCTCCGTTTTTCACAGGAGAAATTGGTGGCTTTATAGTTTTTAATGAGATTTTAGGATTACAAACTTCAACTCAGCACTGCCCAGGAATTCTATTTCTCTTTAAGTACCCTTACCCACTCTTGTAGATGACTCTCCTCTCTCCTCAAATATCCTGTATCACTTCTCAGTTGATGAACTAACCTCACTCATACTTCAATGAGAAAAGAGAAACAGGTGATGGGAACTCCCTCCTCTTCCTCCAGCAAACCCTCAGTCTGACCTGCATTGTGCCATCTCTCTTTCCTCCATTGCATATTAGTGAAGACCTGCCCTTTCCCATTAAAGCTGACCCCCTGCTTGTGTGCTGGATAGCTGTAGTCATCATGTTGTATGTTACATCCCAATTGGTGATGGGCATTTTTTTGGTTTTTGTTTTGGACTATTACAAGTTTCTGCTACAAACATTCTTGTACATGACTTTTATTGCACTTGGGCCCACATTTCTGTTAAGTGAACATCTAGGAATAGAATTGCTCCAACATCATACATATATATTTGTATATGCAACTTTACCAGGTAGATTTGCAAAGTGATTGTATCAATTCATATACTAATCAACCATGTTTTCACACTCCCTTTGTTCCACCCCCTGCCAACATTTTCATTTTATTATTATTATTTTTTAATATATTTTATTGATTTTTTACAGAGAAGAGGGGAGAGGGATAGAGAGTTAGAAACATCGATGAGAGAGAAACATCGATCAGCTGCCTCCTGCACACTCCCCATTGGGGATGTGCCCGCAACCAAGGTACATGCCCTTGACTGGAATCGAACCTGGGACCCTTCAGTCTGCAGGCCAACGCTCTATCCACTGAGCCAAACCAGTTAGGGCAACATTTTCATTTTAGCCATTCAACACGTATGTTTATCTCATGATGAAGTTTCTTGGTGATTGGTAAGGTTGGATACCTCTTCATATATTTATTGACCATTTCTATATCCTCTTGTCAGATACCCATTCAAGTCTCTTGCTATTTTTCAGTTGGGTTGTTGGTCTTCGCTGACTGATTTGTAGGAGTTCTTTGTGCATTTGGTTTTTAGTTCTTTGATATTTTTTATACGTTGCAAATCTCTTCTCCCACTTTGTGGCTTGCTTGTCCTCTTAATGCTTTCTTTTGATAAACTGAAGTTCTTAATTTTAATGTAATACCATGTAACAACTTTGGTTATGATTAGTGGGATTTATGTCAGGTTTAAGAAATCTTTCCCTATCTCAAGGTCAAGAAAAAAGTCTCTTATTTTCTTCTAGAAACTTTATTGATTTACCTTCCATATTGACAGCCATGACCCACTGGGAGTTCACTTTTGTGTATAGTTTGAGGTAGGAGTCAAGCTTCATTTTTTTCTTCACTTAGATATCCAATAGACTTACTATCATTTATTAAAAACTTTTTCCCCAGTGCTCCGCAGTTAGCCTTTGTCATAAATAAAGTTCTCATTTGTGTGTGTCCCTGTTGCTGGACACTCTATTCAACTCCATTGGGCTATTCATCTTTCTTTGCATGGGCGGTATAGTGGCTTAGTTTCTCCTGAAGTCCTGATATTTGATAGTTCAAAACACCCCTTTCCCCCTCCTCCCTCATCTTTATTTTTTTGGTTGAGATCTGTTGGTTGTTTTGCCTTTTACATTTTTATATAAATTTTAGAATCACCTTGTCAATTTACACAAAACATAAAAATGCATGTATGCATGTGGACATGCAAACACACACACAAATCTGCTGGGATTTTTACTGAAATTGTATTGAATGTACAGATTAATTTGGGGAAAATTGGCATTTCTATTATATCCAATCCATGAATGCATCATAAATATTTAATGAATATTCTTTCATAATTCTCTCTCCATATACAGGTTTATACATACACAAGCACACACATGTTACATAAATTGGATCACATAATTCATTTTTATTTTATCAGGGTCAACATTCTTTTATATCTTTTTTTCTGATCTCTCTGATTCCCTGCACATGTACACCAAATCTCCCCCTCACCCCCATTCCTCTTCCATGTTTACTACTATCAACCTGTTTTCAATATTCACATAATACTCTTTATGCTCATACAGTCATTTACATACATAAATATAAGTATGTACTTTATAGGGGTCATAATTACAAAAATGAATTCTATTATATACCATTTTCTGTTTGCTTTTTTCACTTAAAAATATATTATGATACTAATCCCTGCAAGTCTACAAGAAATGATATCAAATGCAATCTTTTTCAAAGACCTGTGCAATATTCCATGGAATAAATGTCCCACAATTCAATCAACTACTCCTCTTTTTATAGACATTAATTTTTTAAATATATTTTTATTGACTTCAGAGAGGAAGGGCGAGGGAAACATCAATGATGAGAGAGAATTATTGATTGGTTGCCTCCTGCACGCCCCTACTAGGGATTGAGCCTGCAATCCAGGCATGTTCCCTTGACTGGAATCGAACCTGGGACCCTTCAGTCTGCAGGCCGACGCTCTATCCACTGAGCCAAACTAGCTAGGCCTGGACATTAATTTTGTTTTCAAATCTGTGTAGTTGTAAACAATGCTGATGTGAACATCTTTGACCTTGAACGAGTATCTCTTCTTACTGGAATTTTGTTTTTAAAGGACAGATTCCCAGAGTGGTTTGCTAGATTGAGGGGTGTATGTGTCTTACATTTAAAAAAGCATTACCCAATTGTTTCTAAAATCATATACTGACTCACATTTCCTCTAATCATACATAAGAGGATCCTTTCCCCCAACATTTCTACCCATGGTAGGAGTTACCTCCCTTTTAAATTTTTATTAGTCTTGTAGTAGAAATGAATCCTATTGTTACTTTCATTTGTATTTGTCTGACTACTAGAGAAGTTAAACATCTTTTCACATGTTTATTGACATTTGAATTTGATCTTTTCTGAACTGCTTGTTCATATCCTTTGCCCATTTTCCTATTTGTTCTTACTCATTTGTTAGAAAATTTTGGTGTAATTTAGATATTAACATTTTATCAGTCATCTGCATTGAAAATTTTCTCAATCTATTATTTTGCTTTGTTTATGACATCTTTCACCATACTAATGTGACATTAATTTTTATATAACCAAATATGCCTCTATCTTTTTAAAAAATAGTTCCTAAATTTCCTCACTTGGTTAACATTTTTTTTTCTGCCCCACGCTACTCTCTCCTTCAACCATGGTCCTTGGTATGGATATATAGATATATACATATCCCCTGAATTTTCTTATAATAAGCTTATGCTTTTATTATTACTTTAAGCCTTTAATCCAGGTGGGATTTTTTTAGTAAGATGTGAGGCAGGGAATTCACTATATTTTCCTTCTAGGAAGATTATCAGCAACATTTATTAAATAGATTACCTTTTTTTCCCCACTGGGATCTATTTCTGGGTTTTCCATTCTATTCCTATGTCAATCACGTTTCTTATACCAGTATATAATGTTTTTATATCTGGTAAGAAATCAAGTTTTCTTTCCCCAACTATTCTTTTAAATTTTTTCTTGGCCTTTCTCATAAATTTATTGTTATATTAATTTTTAGATAACTTAATGTGAGAAAAATCAATTTAAATTCTAATTAGAATTCCATTTCATTTATGCAGTAATCTTGAGGAGAATTGAAATTGTAATGCTACCAAGTCTTCGGGTACGGAAGATGGTATGTTTTCCATTTGTATAAATATTGTTTTATTTCTTTCACAAGTATACCAATGTCTCCCTATAGATTTAACTCTTTACTTGAATTTCTTCTGTGTTGCCTTTAGCATCTAGGAGTCAGGCTCAGCCAAGTACCATAGACGGAAGTTGCCGACTAAGACAGCAGACGTTAATTAAACCACCAATCTGTAAAATAAAAACAAGTCCACTGGCATATTTTTAAGGACAGTATACGATACTGACTTGGAAGTCAAATAGATCTGGTTCAAATTATGCTGACTAAGTGAACCCCAGTTACCTCATATTGTGAAGTTGCCATCATAATACCGACCTCGCTGGCTTAAGTAAGAAATAAGACATGATTTGCAGTTCCTATGTCAATGTTGGCATGTAGTAAGTAGGTGGTCAATGAGTGCTTAGGGAAGGTGTTGTTTTTTTTCTTTCTTTAACTGCTTGATATTATAAAAGAGAAAAAAATATCCATGCATTGCATATAATTCACCTGGAAAAATAAAGGTGCTCTTTGGTCTTCCAACTGGGGCTCACAGTTGTACCCCCTTCCTATCCCATCTTCCCTCCCCCACCCCCCACAAACACCATCTTCTCCCTCCCTGCCAGGCTCTCTCCCTCCACATTTGGAATCTGTGCCTCTTGGGGACTTGAATCAACAATGTTTCTCTCAACAGCAGTGTCCTGGGCTTGGCACTCTGGGATATTATTTGTGCAACATTTTGCTGTTTTTGCTATCTCATTATTGTCCCCCCACTTTTTTTTTCTTTTGAGGAAGAAACTAAGACCCAGGAAGGTAACAGCAGTGGTTTTCAATTCTAAAATACCTGAAATCCTTTTAAAAAAATCAACACAACTTTTTAGTATAATTATAAAGAGGAAAAATAAATAAAAGTAATTTATAATCAAATAACATGCATTCCTGTATGTAAATTCAGGCAAATTCAGAGTAGCGGACAGTGAGTCTTGTACCTACTCATCCTATATAATAAAACCCTAATATGCAAATTGATCAAACTGCCGAACAACCCATTGCTATGACATGTACTGACCACCAGGGGGCAGATGCTCAATGCAGGAGCTGCCCCCTGGTGGTCAGTGCACTCTCAAAGGGAAAGCGCTGCTGAGCTAGAAGCCTAGCTTAAGGGCTGGCAATTGCAGCAGCAGTGGTGGCGGGAACAAGGGTTCCTGGACTGCAAGAGGGCACAGGCCGGGCTGAGGGACCCCCGCCCCCCAGTGCACGAATTCGTGCACCGGGCCTCTAGTATATATACACATAAATACCTAGATAGATGGATATTTTGATGTAGATGTGTTATATCACCATTGTTCCAGTATTGTAATGTGCCTAAGTGGTAAACAGCTCTTGATGAGATGAACTGGAAAAAGAGTTCGTTTCCCTTGATTTACGTGGTAGTCGTTCTTGCAAACACCAGAGGACTTTATAACAGGGCAACAATACTTTGATTTATGTATGAAACAGAGTCTAGGCTCTCATCATTATAAGCAAGTTTTCATCTCTATGGACTGGTGGGTCGTGTGAAGCAAATGTGGGCTTTTTCCACACGTGACAGGATGCCCAGTACCCCAGGCCTATCCCCCCAAATGTGCAGGGCACCCCAATTGTAGGGCTATTCTAGAACCCCCACAAAAAGCCCTCTAGGGGGCAGTCCCAGCCCCGCTGAGAACCTCGTGCCGGCTCGGGACCCAGCGGTGCGCCCTTCCGGACCAGGGCACCGGGCGGGAAAGATGGATGCGGTGGGCGCAGAGCTCAGCTGCCCAGGCAGGATTCCCCCCGACCTCCACGGCCCCTTTGTTGGCCTGGAGAGCAGCTAGCTGCCGGCTTACGGAGGAGGTCAGGGGAAAGTGATTTCAATTAGAGGGGGATCACCGAGGTCTCAAGCCAACACAGACAAGTTGTGTAACACGGGCGACACAGCGGCCAGAGTCATTTATCCTCCTCGGAGCCAGTCAGCTCGGCTTTGCAAGAAGCCCCTTTGCTGCCCCCACCACCCTCTCCCTTCCCTTTCTGGCTTTTGAACGAAAAGGGAAACAGAAAGATGGCCTGCTGCCGAATCTCTCTTCTCTGCAGGGAGAGTGGGGAGGCACTAAAGCAGGGCGGCAACAGGAGCCTGTGGGAGGTGCCAGAGGTCTGCCCCTTGCCCCCAGGCCCGGAGGAAATGTGCGGGTCTTGGAGGGCTTCAGGGTTGGAAGCAGAAAGAGAGAAAGCAGGGAGAGGCAGGATGCATGCCTGGTCGCCTCCCCTTCATCCCTTTTCTTTCTGTGGGAATCCTCCCGCACTCAGGGCCTGTCTCCAGGCCACCTCCTCCTTGAAGTCGCCCGGACCTTGACTTTTGGGTGTTCAGGGCCCATATTGTTCAATCCAGAACATGGCACCCTATCACCCAATGCTG
>NW_005871064.1:3192712-3225510 GCF_000147115.1 Myotis lucifugus
TCTTTTTTTTTTTCTTAAAATATATTTTTTATTGATTCAGAGAGTAAGGGAGAAGGGAGGAGATAGAAACATCAATGATGAGAGAGAACCATTGATCGGCTGCCTCCGGCACTCCCCCTACTGGAGATCGAGCCCACGAACCGGGCATGTGCCCTTGACTGGAATCGAACCCGGGACCCCTCAGTCCACAGGCCGACGCTCTATCCACTGAGCCAAACCAGCTAGGGCCCGATGCTTCTTGAGGTTAATCTTTCTCCAGCCACTGTTTCAGCCCCGGTGCTAACTGGCTGGATGCTATCCTACTGCTTTCTGGGTTCATTTCTTTTCCAAGGTGCCAAAAAGAGACACCGGCAGACTTGGGTGTGTGCACAGCCGGGTGAAGAGGGCAGGAGGGCCCAGGAAGCAGGCGGCTGGGGGAGCAGGTGGAAGGACTCAGAAGGCCGGTGCCGGATAGAATAGGGATGAGGGAGGGAGGCCAGCAGAGCTGTCGGTAAACCCTGGAAGGCTGTGCCTGGTGCTGGGACAGCAGCACTTCCACGAGGGACTGGCGTGCAGGCTGGTGACCCTCAGCCAGCAGAGTGACTGGCACGGGAAGGTAATAAAAATGGCAGCCATAACAGTCATATTGGTGTCGGCACAGTGTTCAGCCCATCTAGTCCAAAATGGGCTGATGGATGGCCTCAGGAGGCTTTGCATTGTCCAAGTCTCTGATTCCAAAATGCCCTTCACCCCACACAGAAGAGGTTTGGAGGGGCACACGAACCCTGACCCCCTGGGAAGGAAGAAAAGGCTCAACTTGGAAAATAACTAAATTTTATTTTATTTTTTTTAAAGGAGGATTCACAGAAGTGTGAAACACAGTCCTTGCCCTCTTGTGAATAAAACGCTACAAAATCCAAATAGGGTGGGCATGTCCACGTGTGTGTGTGTGTGTGTGTGTGTGTGTGTGTGTGTGTGTTGGCATCCCAGATGTCCTGGTCCAGAGGCCTAGGCTCTAGGCTGGCCCTGCTGCTAAAGTATATGACCTCAGCAAAGCCACTTAACCTCTGCCAAATGGAGCCTCTATATCTTTCCAACTCACCTCACCGGGGCATCGTGCGGATCAACAGAGATAATGGATGTGGAAATGCTGGGGAAGAAGGCAACGTGCTACAGACGCCAGGTAGAGTGAGTCCGGGCAGGGCTTCCCTCTGACAGGACGCGAGGCTGGCCCACTTCAGCCACCCTCACGCCACTTCCATGTCCTCTCCTGCTCGTCAAGTTCCCACCCAGCTGTCTTAATTGTTTTAAAGTTATGTGTGCACCATGGAGAACTGTGGGTACTGGAGATCTATTTTTTTCTTTCACTCAGAATAAGCAGTAGGCCATGGGGTGTGTGTGGTCTATACTTGTCCCTTTAGGAAACAGCCTTTAGGTTTGAGGTCATGGGAGGGGGGGCGGGTTCAGCATCTCCTTTGCCTCCGATGCACCCTTACATGCCACTCCTCTGCATGCCCCTCTCCTCAAAGCCACCAGGCAATACCCTTCCTCAATCTGGGCTTTCCGGCCTCTGCACCCCTGAAACAACCATGGCTGTCCAACCCCTGGCTGCCCAGCTCTGGAACTACCTCTCCCCTTCCCTCCTCTGCCCACTGCCCCCACTCAAAAAATACCCAGGTCCCATTTTATGAAAACTATCTTCTTTAAGGGGAAATGGCAATTATTTATACTGGGACAGAGTGAAGGTAACAGTTTAATATGTTACCCTTCTGTGATTGTGAAACAGCTAATACAGAATGAAGGGATTTCAGTAGTGGAATTCAGATGTGATTATAGGTAAATCAGAGAATAGCACCCACAAGTCACCAAACTCAGGAGAGCATAAAGCTGGCCCCAAACTGTTACCTGCCTATACTGTGCCCGTAAGAACTGAGCTATGGCTGGTTCTATTGAGGCTCCAGCCATACTCCTGACTTCACTCTCAGTGAATGATACATTTGTATATTGTGTGTGCATCGGATACATGGGTAGGCAATAAAGATGGCATTGATGATTCTTAATATATAGAGATAAATGCTAGGGTCTTATCCACAGCTGCAAAGGTTCAGGAATCTGGAGAAGGGCTGCAACGTAAATTAACACTCCGGTGTGGGGTGAATTTCCCGCCAAAATATAAGATGGCTCTGTCTTTTGGTTTTGTTCCATCCACCAAAAGGGTGGATTACAAACAAATATTTGGTAATACGCAGTTACAATCGGCCCGAGTTTACACGTTTCCCGAACTCCACCGCAAATCTATATGAACCGAGTTAAAGACGGCTCCCGCGGAGTACGCGCAATTCACGCAAGCCGACTTAACTCGTTTCCCCCACTCCAAGTGTTAAATAAACTAGACATGAAATATAAATTTGGAAGGCATGGGGGAGCCGGGGAAGGCTTAGCCCTAGTGACTAAGCTCTTCCAATCTCAGGACCCAAGGCTTTTTATTCAGGCATTTTGCCCTTTAGCAAAGCAGATATACATATCAAAGGTAAAGTTTGGTAAGCAGTAAAGGATTCTCAGGTTGAGGGAACTGCCCTCAGCTGTCTGGCAGCAGGCAATAACATGCAGATCTTCAGCCCTGCTGAAGGTGTCCATCAGCCTTCTGACGAACTTCTCGCATTTTATTATGCCCTGCTGGAGTTAGCCTCCAGCAGATAAAGGTATAATAGATACAGATATATCCCAAGGCTCAGAGTCATAAAGTAAGTTGGTTTGTGATATGCACATGTTTACAATAATGAAAGTCCAACTCGCAGTTTCTATCCATAGTTCGAAAGGGTACGTTTCCTATTCAAAAATCATCCTTTCATTTGTCCTCCTTCTCCAGAGCAAACGATCGACATTTCTCCTTCGTACAAGCATTAATAAGTGAAAATGTGTTTATATCTTAGATACTAGCATGAGCTCGGCAAAACCACGATGGGTTTGCACCTCTGAGTAAGGGTAGAATATTTTTAAGTAATATGCTTTGTAGACAGAGGCATATATAGAAACTCAAATATAGTCCATTTCATACTCATCCGATTTTTTAAAAAATTAAGTCTGATGAACACTAACTGTGATGAGTAGTATAAATTAGTATAACCCCAAGTCTAAAACTATGCATTCCCTAGAACCCAGTAATTCTACCTACACTCTCATACATGTGAGGAGGAGTGTCAGAGAGTGGTCACTGTGGCAGTGTAATTGCAGGAGAAAACTGAGTATTCATGTGACAGAATGTCGGGCTGCGGGTAAAAAGAACGCTGTTTCAAGATATATCCAATGACCACACATCCTGTAAGGATTAATCAAATACTATGTTGCCCATAAACCCCGTCCTCCTAACCCACAGAAATTTCTCTTCTGAACTTCTATAGCACTGTCGGTAGCATGCATTTGAGTCCCAGGTGATATTGGGTTTGGCACCTGATCATATTTGTTCCATGACACTTTCTGTTGTTGGTGTCTATGAGTCTGGTCTCCTGGAGGTGCAAACATCAGAAGGGCAGGGCCCATGAGGGCTCCTCTGAGCAGGCAGGGCTCTGAGGACACTCCCTCTCAGGGCCTTTTCAAGTGGAAGGACACCTTTTAACGTAAAAATATTTCAAGAACTCCACTTGAGAGTAGAGCGTTCATCAACTGAGAAAATTCAGGCTGATCAAATCTCCTAAGAATGTGATAAGGCTTAAATGCATTGATTTATCGATCACAGCTACCCATAAGCATGTGAAAATGCTACTTTAGTGTGCAGGGACTTTTTTCCTTTCAGCTCCTGATAACGCTGGGTGACCAAATGCAACCCCAACCTGTTTGCAGCCAGTGCTCACACCCCTAACATTGACATTCCATGGCTCCACCTGGTGCTCTGCCCTCCCCCGGGCTCCCCACCACATCCCCTTAGTATCTGCTATGGTCCAGCCTCACAGACCTGTCCCAATTACCTGTCCACAGTCCATACTTGACTTAGCTCCGGCTTCTACTCTGACCTGCTTCTCTGCAAATGTGGATCACCATTCTCCCTTCCCCAAGGCTCCATCTTCTCCACTTAAACCAGCTCAGAGCCCCCCCCCCCAAACCTTCCCTGTTGCCATTCACTGGAACTAACATCTCCCTCCAACTAACATCTCCCTCCCATGGCCAATTACCTGAACCCTGTTCTGGCACCCAAACTTTCTCCCTCATCCTATAGTTTGGAGACATGATCTTACATTCCTTTGCTTAAAGACAGGTGGTTGGGAGGTTGTTGTCGGATAAACCAGACAGCCTCAAGTTGCCTACAGTCCATGCCAACTGTGACTCATGTAAAATCACACTCCGGGAAGATGGAGAGTCACATTCCAGTGACCCCTTCAGGGCAGAAATGGGCCCTGAGCACAATGCCAGGCTGCACAGCCCCTGTTCGTCACACCAAGAAAATCCGAACCTATGCCTTCCACCCCTGAGGGCTGGGCCCACAGTGTTAGAAGCCGGTAGACTAATCTTACAGCTGTCTCTGACTTTACATCAGCGCCCCTGTCTCCCATCCACTCCCAGGGGGCTAGGAGCTATTCTTTCCTGCTGAACCCATAACTGTGCCTCCAAACCTGCAGACTGCTAGAGTCCTTGGACAGAGTTTGGCTCACTCTCCCATTCTCCCATAACCTTAACCCCAGAGCTGGGCCAGGAGTTCAGAGGCCTGGGCTCTCTCCTCCTTGGTCGTGCCATCTGTAAAATGGGCTAGTGCAGGGGTGGGCAAACTTTTTGACTCGAGGGCCACAATGGGTTCTTAAACTGGACCGGAGGGCCGGAACAAAAGCATGGATGGAGTGTTTGTGTGAACTAATATAAATTCAAAGTAAACATCATTACATAAAAGGGTACGGTCTTTTTTTTTTAGTTTTATTCATTTCAAATGGGCCGGATCCGGCCCGAGGGCCGTAGTTTGCCCACGGCTGGGCTAGTGGCACTTGCTCAAGCCCCTTCAGCTCTCAAGTTCCCTAGATCCCTTTCATTCTGGATGGCAATTTTAAAAAAAAAAGGCCATTAATGGTGACTCTGATTTGCAATTCCAAAATGGTTTTAGTGCTATGACTGTGGATTATCAGCAAAATTTTTAATTGGCTGCTGTGTGATTTTTTCTATTTAAAGGGGGATAGAAGGGCTTGCGGTGGTGCCACCTCCAGATCTCTAGTTCTGACTTACTCAGAAGCGCCTGGGCCTCCCCATCTAACTCCCACCCACCCACCTTGCTATTGAAGAGGCATCTGACCATGGAAGGTGCATTTTAATCCGACCAGGGAGCAGCAGCTCTCCTTGTCCCGACTTCACAAACAGGCTCCTTCCCCTGGCGGCAGAGGACTGGCTAGTCTGGGCTCTGCTGCCCGAGGACATTGACTGCCAGGAGCGCCTGGCCCTGGCCGAGGCTGGGCTGCAGCCTGGGGTGGGCGGCCGGGAGGGGGTCTCGGCTCTGCAAAGCTGTCCAGAACATTAAGCCTTTGCACTCCCACCCCCCATGAGATTGCTGATCAAAAAAGGGAGGCAAACAAAGGCGGGTGAATGGGAATCAAATTGAATTGGGGCAGCAGACAGATGGGGCCTGCCAGGCGCCCACAACCCATCCTATTCATTAAAAACACACACAGAGAGATAATCCGCCTCCTCCCTGAGGCTTTGCCAGAGGTGGGAGGTACCGGATGGGGGTGGGGGGCAGAGCCTGGGGGCCCAGATGTTTCCAAACCATAGGATCCCAGCCCGCCAGCTTGGTAACCCTCTGGCCTCCAGGTTAATTGTCTCGCCTGTGCTTGGGACTTCTGTATTGTGCCTCAGGTTTTCCTAAAGCGGGCATCCCTGTGCAGAAAGGCTGAGATGCTGGGAAGGGAGGAGTGGAGGTGGCAACACTGGAAGGTTGCCCAGCTACGAGGTGATCTGTGCAGGTGCAGGGAGCAGAGAGGAAGGCATGGGAAGTTGGGTCTGTCCTCTGAATGCCTGGAATTATTCCTACTGAAGCCCCCTTCCTGGGGAGATGCATGGTCAGTATTAAGTTAAAAAGGAGCAGGCCTGATAGGACTTGCCCCAGATTCTCCTCCCTGCCCCCTGCTCCTGGAAAAGAGCCACATGTAACTATTGACACGTGTGTGTGTGTGTGTGTGTGCCTCCTTACATGCAAAATAAGATGTTGAGAGCTTTCCAGTTACAGAGAACATTCCTCCATCCTCTCATTTAATTTGAGCAACAAACATGGAAGATGCATAGGGCTTGGTGAGCAGTCCCAGGTTATGCAATTTAAGTGACTTCTTAAAGTCACATGGTTACTAGATTACGGACTCCTGGCAAAGCACTGTCATATATGCAAATGCACTCATGCATGTACCATACATATGAGCACATGTGCCAATGCTTACTCATGCCTCTGCATACCTACTGATGGGCACTGGGCTATATATGCAGCCATGTAGGTGCATGCAGAGAGAATCCTCCCCATTTGTGAAGCATCTTGCTGCTAATACCCCCCTCTACCTACATCTCTTTTTGTATCAACTCTCCCAGATGCCCAGCGGCCCCAGGCAGTCACTGACCTTTGCTTTGGGCCTATGTTCCATCCTTCAAGGGGCCAAACCAAATGAACCCAGAGATACTATATTAATCCCCATAATATTTTTCGGAATCAGATTACAAATTTGTTCTTTGAAAGTTGTCGGCCAAGCAGAAGAAGTCTACCCTGCTAATGGGGAGGAGGGATCAAGAGAGCAGCCTGAGAAATCAGGTGTCAAGCTGACCTTTTGGAAAGAGCCAAGTACTCATTCTTACTATTGATTCCTTTCAAGGAAGACAGTAGACACTTTATCTCCCAGCTGTTGAGCTAAGAGCAGGACCAGCAACATGTGGAAGCAAAGACAACAGTTTTCTATGCCACTAGAATACACAGGCAAAGGGCCCTATTGACCTATATCTTTTAAATATTTGCCATAAGTCTTGCAATTCCACCATTAGAGATGTATTTTTTTAGGGTAAGTGTTGCCCTCCACAATCTCCAGAAATAAAAATTCTTGCTTCAATATACCCAGGATATACATTGGGTCTCTTATAGAGTAGTTCTCAACCCTAGTTGTTACATGTTTGAAATAGAGATTTCCAAACTCTACTCCCAGAGATCATTATTCATTCATTTATTTATTCATTCAACAAATATTCATTGAGCACCTACCTTCCATGTGTCAGATGCTAATCTAGACACTAGGGATATGGCAATGAATTAAATGGACAACATTCCTGCCTGCTGGGAGTTTATATTCTAATAATGAGGGTGTAGGCAATAAGTGAACAGATAAACACAAGAATGTCAGATAATGGCAAGTACTATGCAGAAACTTAGAATGATGCCAAGGTAATTTCACTTTGATGGGCAAAGAACATGATGCTAAAGCAAAAGTCTACTAAATGCCAAAGTCTAGGGGAAGAGCGTTACAAGCAAGGTAATGGGCGAGAATCTGGAGTGATTTCTCCAGCTGGGAATATAGCTTCAGTTGCTGTTGACATGGAGTGGGGTTTTTTAAGCCATTGGACTGGATGAGACACTTAGAAAGTATAGATAGAGAACAAGGACGGAGTCCTGAGACACCCAACCTTTAAAGTTAAAGAAAAGAGGGTGATAAATTACCATTAAAACGAATGTCCAGGTCAGACAGCAGAAAAACCTGTGATATTCGAGAAGCCGAGGGAAGGATATTTCAAGAAGGATGTGATTAACTATACCACATGCCATGAGGAGTCAGGAAAGATAAGAACAGAGAAATGACTTTGGATTTGGCTCCGTGAAAGTAATTGGTGACTCTGATAAGAATAGTCTCAGTGGCATGGTAGGGATGGGAACCCAGCTGGGGCAGGAGAGAATACGAGAGGAGGAGATGGAGACACCAACTTGAATGACTCCTACAAAAAGTTTTCATGTGAAGGAGAGGAAGGCAGGTAGTAGCTATAATGAAGCGGGGTCAACAGAGGATTTGGGATCCTTTATTTTAAGATAAGAAGCAAAGGCAACCCCTAGAGTTGGAGACCCATGTAACTCTAGAGCGGTGAGGTATTGTCTGTGCTGAACACTCACTTCAAAAGTGAGAGATTGAGGTCCAGAGATGCGAAGTCACTGCTTGGTGGCACAGACTGGTCTGCAGCAGAACTGGGCTGAAGGATTCCTGATCCTGGAATGGACCTTGTAGGGGGTAGACAGGCTCATGAGGATCTCAGATTAGCCACCAGGGAAGGCTGCTCCTCCTGAGTTAGTGCCCCACTCCTGCTTTCCTGCTCCCCGTAAGCCTGGCCCATTCTCAAGGGTCTTTGGTGAGTTCCCTAACAGGGCATGAGTGGACACCCCCCCTCCCCTAGTTTAATCACTTTGGTTCACACACTTGCAACTTTTGGGAGCCCTCCAGGGGGCTAAAATCAAGGACTGACAACCTAGATCAGATAAAATGACTCCAGAGGAAAAGAGATAGGTGGGCTCCCATTCTTCTCCTTCTTAAGTGGCCTGCGTGTGCAGACATGCCTTGTAGAGTCCTACTGTCCTGGAACCATGTATGACCACATGGTAAGAACCCTAGATGGGATTGAAAGGATCTGAGTTCTGGTCCTGGCTTTGTTGACACTTCACCGTGTGGCCTAAGGTTAGTCACTTTCTCTTTCTGAGCCTCAGTTTCCCCATCTGTATAAATAGAGGAGACCAGGCCAATAGTTTTCCCTGGTCCCTTCCAGATGGGTGGGAGGACACTTGCCATGTGGTCATACATGGTTCAAGGCCAGTGAGACCCACAAGCCATGTCTCTATATACATTCCCTCCTGCAAGTTCTCCAGGAAGGAATGCCCTCATCACAGTCCCCAAACCCAGCTAGCACGCACCATGTCTCTCAATGGGCCAGCTCCTCCATGGTGCCACCCCACTGCCCACAGGAAGTCCCCGATTGCACCCTTGGGAGGTTGTTCAGGATATGGATGTCCTAATGCTCTCCCCTGGGAGCCTTCTTCCCAGGCTTCTTCCTTTTTCTAAACAGAGCCCCACTTTGCCAGGGTTCACTTCCTGCTTTAGGAGCTCCCAGGGTACCAGTGAGACCCTGGCCTTCTCTCCAGGCTTCTTGACATTGTGAGCCAATGGTTTGGAGACCAAGACTCAGGTTGATACCTGAGTCATTTAATATCTCAAAAGTATGATCTGAAGCCAGGCTCTTCTACTCTGTCAGAACCAGCAACAATTGTTATTTTACTTGTTCTTGCTTCGGCTTTTTTTACAGGGAGGGCAAAGGTCTTTTCCATTTCTCCTCCTAAAGCAAACCAAATCATACAATCAATTTGACTGGTGCAGGCCTGATCCAGAGCATTAAAGTGGGTATTTGTGGCTGATATGACGGGGGAATAAAGTGCTTGTGAAAACCAACTGATTAGTCCAGCGGTTGGGAATGAATCCACGTCCCTGTTCATCGATCTTTCCTAATCTTTGTCAATGCCTGTGTGCTCCACTCCCATGCCACTGCTGGCAGCAAAGGGCCCTGGGAATGGCAACAGGGTGAGCACGGGGGTCTCTGAGGTTGCTTCCCACTTAAAGAAACAGATCCAGTCAATCCATGGGTGCAGTAATCAAACCACCTTGGAGGAGAGCTTTAGGGGCTAGGAGGGGACACCCTGCTCCCCCAAAACACTTGCCAATCTGTTCCCTGAGAAAGACTACAAACCCAGAACTCTCATGTAATACAGGCCTTGGGCAACATAATGCTTTGGGCTGGAGTGCTTCGCAAGAGTCTGTAAAATTATTTTGCAACCTGGAAAAAAAAGTTGGCTCTAAAATAAGAAAACTTCAAAATTAATTAAACTTTAATCAAATGTTCTGCAAAGTATATGGTTTTGTCAACTATTCAACCACAACTCAACTCAGATAGTTAAAAATAAATGAGATTTCTTGTATTCATGTATAAATGAGTGCATCTGTAATGTTCGATATGATGTGGGATGGAGTCATCTCAAGCAAGAAGACATAAGAACGGCCCTGTGCTACAGAGGAAAGCAACCCCTGCAGTGTCACCTCACCGCCAGGACCCTCAGGTTGCTGGAGACAGGCCAAGGGGCAGATCAAGGAGCCTCTGCAGCTCCCTGAGGACTGGCTGTAGGAGAACACACCAAAAACAAATTGCACCTATTTATGTATGACATATCCAACAGTCCATGTCACTGTATTGACACTTTGGGAAATAGTTTCCTTATAAACTTTGTGATCAAGGAAAGAAAAAATGTATATCTAAATATCTATAATAATAAAAGCATAATATGCTAATTAGACTGGATGACCTTCAGGACAAAGCCAGGGCTTCAAGGGCCAAGCTCCTTGCATGAATTTCGTGCATCGGGCCTCTAGTTTGTAATAACACAATCAGTAATGTGTGCCTGTGAGTGATACAAACACATAAGGTAGTTTGCTGTGGGCCACGGGGATTGGGAAATTAGGAGGGGAGCTAAAGCTAGTCTAAACCCACCAAACTAGGGTAGGCAACCAGCGGTGGCCTAGATGATGCCGACCTCATGACCTCCGTGTTGGTCCCAGGGCATCCGATGGCTAGAAAACTCTGGAGCTGATGCCAATTCGATCCTCCAGTCCCACAGGCTATCTTGGGCCTGACATACACTTCCCCCCGCCTGTTCTCCTTTAGCTCCTTTCCCAAGTCTTTCATTTTCTTTTTGTTTTTATTGTGATAATAATTCACATATCACAAAATTCACCCCCTTAGAGTATAGAAATCCTTGTTTTGTTAGCAAATTCACAACGCTGTGTTACCTTCACCACTATATCATTCCAGAACATTTTCATCACTCATTTATTGGTTCTCATCATTTTTTGGTTTATTTCTTAGGATTGTCTAGATATAAGATTGTGTCCCCTGCAAATAGAGATAGTTGTAATTCTTCCTTTCCAGTCTGATGACTTGTGTTTCTTTTTCTTGCCTAATTGCCCTGGCTAGACCCTCCAGCCTAATGTTAACTTGAAATGACAAGAGTGGATATTTGCATCTTGTTCCTGATCTTAGTGTGAAAGCTTTGTCTTTTACATTAAGTGTGATGTTCACTGTGGGCTTTTTTGTAGATGTCTTTTGTCATGTTGAGGAAGTTTCATTCTATTCCTAGTTTGTTGAGGTGTGGTTTTTTGTTGTTTTGTGTGTTGTTTTTTTCATGAAAGGGTATTGGATTTTGTTGAGCAGATTTTCTGTACATTTGTCTAATGAGATGATCATGTGTTTTTGTCCTCTATTTTATTAAAATGGTATATATGTTACCGAGATAGACTTACATATGTTGAACCAACCTTGTATTCCTGTGATACGTACTACTTCTAAGTCTTTATTTTCTAAGTTAAACACATATAATTCCTCTGCCACTTGTACCTGGTTTAAGACCTGGAGTCAGGCCAGGTGGAAAGCAGCACTCTGAAAAACTCCAGAGAGAGGTAGAGCTGTGAGAGTGCAGCCTCCTGGGTAGGGGAATTTCAAAATTTGCAAACGATTTTCACATCATTTGCTTCTGCTCAGCGGCTATTTGAAGTAGAAATATTATACTTATTTAAACAAATGTGCCCCTGCTCATGGATTATCTCTGTCTAGTGACAACAGTAACAAATATAGTCATATACTTTCTTTTTCAAAGTTGTGTTAGAAATTTTGGGAAATGGAGAAAAGAGAAGAATCACCTGTAATCTTATTTTACCAGAACTATGGATAGCTTTTTTGGAGGTGGAGGCCAAGTTAGTTGAGGTGTAATTTACATACAGAGAAAAAAATGACCTTTGAGAACTCATTCTATCTGTTTTGACTAAAGCATACAGCCATGTAATTAACACCATAATCAAGACAGAGAATAGTCCCACCACAAAAGTTCCCTTGTGTCCCTTTGTAACCAATCCCCTCCCTCCCCATGAAGCTGCTGGCAACCACGGATCTATTTTCTGTCCCTGTAATTTTTTATTTTCCAAAATGTCATAATTACAATCATATAACATCTAGCCTTGTTTCTTCCACTTAGTATAATGCTTTTTGGATTCATCTATATTGCATCTATCAGTAGTTCATTTCTTTTTATTGCTGAGTAGTAGTCCACTGTATGGATATACCACCGTCTGTTTATTCGTGTACCCATGATGAATACTTGAGTTACTTTCATTTTTGGCAGTTTTGAGGAAAGCTGCTATATACATTCACATACAGGCTTTGGGGTGGGTTCATTTTGTTGGATAAATACGCATGAATGGGATGTCTAGGTCATATGGAAGCTATATGTTTAACCTGATAAGAAACTACCCAACTGTTTTCCAGGGTGGCTCTACATTTCATAGCTCCACCATCCCACCAGCAGCATGTGTGATCCAGTTGCCTCCCAAACTTGCTGTTACTTGGTGTCGTCAGTTGTTTTGTTTTGTTTGGTCTTATTCATTACAATAGGTCTACAGTGATATTTATCTTTTTTTATATGTGCATGGAAATTATCATTTACTGGAAATTATAGTTTATATCCAATTTTGTATACTACTTTTTCATCTAAGGGTAAAGAGAGCCTTGGTCCACATGGCTACCATTTGGAGACTGACTAATATTCTGTCAAGTGGATATGACACAAGCACCTCTTGGTGTGAATTGTTTTCAATCTTTCTTGTTATAAGCCGCACTGCAATAAAGGCCTTTACACGTTAGCTTTTTCATCTTTTGGAGTACTTCCTCAGATTAGAGTCCCACAAGTGGGATTCCTGGGTCAAAGGGTATACATATTTTTATAACTTTGGATTGCTTTCTGAAAGGGTTTTATCTATCTACAGGACTACCAGGAATGTACAAGAGAAAACACTTTTAGGGCACTGCTGTCAATATTAGGTATGTTCATTTAAGGAAAAGATTCATTTATGAATGAATGATTCTTTTTTAAAATTTACATTTATTTTGCCTCTAGTGAAGCTGAACATTTTTTAAAAATATTCTTGTTTACTCGTTGTATTTTCTACTCTATAAATTAGGTTTCTATTCTTAGCTTATTATTGGGACGTGGTATTTTATTATCCATTAATATGACCAATTTAAATAATAAAGATATTAACCTTTGTCAGAGTAGCTAGAAATATTTTCCCAATTGTTTGTTTGCCTCTTTTTTTCAACATACGGGAATGTTTTGTTTTTGTATACAGTCAAATCTGCCACTCTTTTCCTCTGAGAGTTTCTATATTGCTTCCAAGCTTAGAAAAATCATTTTCATACCTCTCTCCCGAGGCTTGATAAATGGTCAATTTAATTTTCATCTAGATTTTCTCAAGGTTTAAGAATATTTATCTCTGTAGGATATAGAGTTTATATTGATATCGAATGGGACATAAGCACCTAAAAAAGATATTTTCTAACATGCCTTACTGTAAGTAAACTGTTCTATGAAATCACTAAAGGATTGAACCTAAATTCATCTAAATGTGATGACACACTCCTTCTGTGTCCCACTGCACCCATCCCAGGTGTCAGGCGTGCATTTTAAGAGGACTCAACAAACAATGCCTGGACGCCCGCCAAATGTTGACTCAGTGGAGGGGTGTGCAGGTCCCTTGGCAGGCTGATGGGGTGGTTATACACCAGGGGGCTAAACAGGTCCCCATGCAGCATCGGGGCCATGGGTCCCATGCTAATCCCCGTCTCCCTGAGTCTCCGCTCCACTTGTCCACATTTCTAGAACCCCTGCCCCCTAGCTTGGACGATCTTGGGCCTGCATCTGCTTCTTCTCGGGGAACAGGAGATGCCCCCATCTGCACCCGTCAGAACTCACACTGGGAACCCTGGAGTCCAGGATTTCCAACCTGTTCCTCTGACCCCCAGAGCGGCAGGGGCAGCCTCCCCGGCCTGTCTGGCCCCATGATAAGACTTTACCCAATTCATTTTTCTGATGATGTGAGAAGCAGATAACTCTCCTCCCTCGTTAATCCAACAGAGGTAACCCTTCTCCTAATACCATACAATTTCATAATTGATTATGTCCTTCTTCTAGATATTGGTGAGTGGAATGACTTCTCTAAGTAGAAAAAAAAGCCCATTTCTCAGACAGAGGCCTCCTGAGTGAAGAGGGCCTGGCCATTGCCCTGTTTTGAACAGGGAGAAGAAATAGTTCCATTTCTCACAGTTATGCTGGGCCTGAGCCATCCAGCAGAAAACCCACTCGGGAGCCCCGGAGAGCGTGGGAGCTGAGAGAAAGCAGCTCACTGAGCCGAAGCCCCTCTCACTCAGGCTCAGATCAATATTAACAGGCGCAGGGCCCCCGGTCCACGGGCAGATGCCCACATCTCCTGCGGGAGGGGGAGGCGTGGGCCGCGGTGGCAGGGGTGGGGTGGCCAGAACCCTCCATCTGCGCGAGCCAGACCCTCCTCAGGGTCCATCAGCACAGCCGGCGTTTAGTCAAAAACTCTCTCCAAAAGAAAGAGCGTTAAGGCAGAGAGCTTGAAGTGGATCCCGAGTAATTAAGTGTATAAATTAATTCTTCCCCTAAGAAATGTTCTTCTCCTATTATTAGATTTGGTTCTCAGAGGAGCTACAGCCAAGTAGTGGGTTTCCAACTGTGTGTGTGTGTGTGTGTGAGTGTGTGTGTGTGTGTGTGTGTGTGTGTGTGTGTGCACGCGCACGCACGCTAACACACATTCTGGGCTTTGCTGCCTGGAGCCTACAATTAAAATAAGTGACATGAATGTGTCTTTAAAAGAGAGATCTGTAGAAAACTAACGGATTGTCTGTCAGGGGAAGAAAGAAAGATGAAATATAGCTGCCTCAGTCCACTGAATGGATGAATAGGAAAGTACTTGTCCATCCACGTACCCACAGGGATAAAACCTGATGATAGCCTTCTCAACTGCTTAGCGTGTAATGCATGTGCTGTGGTGATGCCAGTAATGTGTTTTTTACTCCTTCCTATCTGGGAGGGATGAATCAAATATGAGGAGAGTTGGGACATGATTTTCAACCCATTGCTTTTGATTAAGTGCCCGAGCAGGCGGGTCCTGGGACTTGCAGTAATATTAATGGGGCATAAAGTGTTATAAAAGGGACGGGCCCTACTTTTGTCCAAATGCCATTATCCTGGAATCAGAGACCCTGGTGTAATATGTCCACGGTTAACCTTTTTTCTCTGACAGGAAATTTTCTCCATCCACTCACACCATCAATTATGCTGCATTTGGCCAGAGTGGTGAGTGATGACTTTATTTCAAACGAAAGAGGCACACGTGCCAGGCTCCCAAATACCACCGAATGCTGCCCAAGGGGCAGGCCAGGAGGAAGATGGTATCAAGTCTGCTGGCCAGTAGGGTTTGGACAAACTGGTTATTTTGTTTTTAGGCTGGTTTTCCAATTTGCTGGCTCCTTTGCTTGCTTTGGAAAAAGAGAGAGAGAGAGAGAGAGAGAGAGAGAGAGAGAGAGAGAGAGAGAGAGAGACTGAGTAACTGAAAACGATGATTATTAATATTTGGATCCAAAAAATAGTTAATTGAACAAGACCTGGGCTATCCAAAACCTGGGGAGCATGACTGGCAGAGAGAATCTCGCTTGCCCAGTACAACAGGAGGAATGTAACGGGATTCCTTTCAGGCTGAGCTCCCCAGGGGAAGGCTAATTTGGTCAGTGTCTCCAGGGAACCGGGCCTTCGGCTCTTGTCCCAGCTCTGTCCCAAGCGCGACGCTCCGCTCGATCTCCCCTGGCTGCCTCTGCACCACCCAAACTTTGTGATACATTTTTTTTCTGCAATCAGCAAGTTGCATATTGTCCAGCTGTTCTGTCATTTATTGTAAACGTCTGCAAAAAGGGGGGGGGGAGAGAAGGAAAAGAAAAAAAATTCCACAGTGCTATAACCTAGTCCTGAGTGTAAATCAAACATTCCCTGTCATGTTGATAGCTTGTGTTAGTCTAATGTATTTTATATTACTCAAAAGCTTTGAAACCCTGCAGCTTTCTTCATATAGGCCATTATGCGGTTATCATTAAATTGTCTTGCAAAGAACATTATCGGTAATTATAGCAGACACTAAAATCAAATGATCAGAGTGGGACCTTTAACACCAAGAGGAACCATTAGAAGTTAATCAAATAAAAGGATGAGAATAATTATGTTAGGATTAAGCAGTAATATGCCAGAAGTTATATACTTTGCTGACTATATATCTTTACTCCCAGCTTCCTGAATTTCCTTTTCGCTGATGTGTTTTTATATAATACTTTGGCACAGAATGTAAACGACAATATTTTTGTCATGGCACGATCAGGCTCGAAGGTTCATAGGCGGTTCAAATCTAAATGCCATCAGAGGCACGGAGGTAATGATGAAGATAAAAATAATAGTAATAAAAAAAGTGCAAAGCTGGAAAAAAAATCCATCGGTCAATGAAGCATGGCAAAACGATAAAAATGGTTGCAACAGGCACAGGTGCAAGGAAAGGCGTTATTGGCTGGTTGCTCTGCCTTGGAGCCTGGGGATTTCTCCTGCAGGCCTTGCTGCAAACCAGCGGGCCCCGAAGGCTCCCTGGGATGTTTGTGCTTCAGAGAAGGAAAAGCCAGCATCTTGCAGGCTCTCCGGTTGCCCCTACCGGGGCTGATATGTAGGGCTGTTGTGGAGTGGGGATGCTCACAGTGCAGGCAGGAGGGGTGCTGGGTCCCCTGGGTCTGAGTACTGCCAGCAGAGGGTCACTTCTGTCCCCCTCCTCTTCCCAGCACACACACACAGCCCTCGGGCACCTTGAAGATACCCTCCTCTACTTGGGAAGGGGCTGGCAGGAATACATGGCCTGGGCGGGAGGGTAATAGCTCAAGTCAGAGGAGGGTGCCTTCCCAGAGGCTTGGCCCATTGTAGCCCCCAGATAAAACCTGAGCCACAGGACAAATAAAGGCAAGGTAAGCAACTGGGAGGACTGAGAAAGTCTAGATAGTATGGCTTTAAGAGAAAATCTCCCCTCCACTTTCCCCCTCTTCCCTTATACATAAAGATTGGTTGCTAACAACAGGTTTGCATTTGTGTCCAGCTTTGTGCTGGGCACTGGGATACAGTGGTGATTGAGACAATAAGATTTCTGCCTAATATATTGCTGTGATGACATACAAATACAAAAAAACAACAAGAACAACAACAAAGTAATTTACATGGAAAATCCTAGTCTAACATTGCGGTATGTTTCATAGTTTTACAGTTTGGGAGGTTTTGTAGTATTTAAAAATAAGGGCATTGCTCCATTTCACAGAGGTCAAAACTGAGGCATGTTGGAGATGGTGACAAAATTTGGAGGGAGAGATGAGAGCAACCTCTGATGAGTATCCAGATAGGCTGCTCTGCTACCCTGATGTAGCCCTACTGGGGGACATCAGCTCCCATTGTCCTCCTTCCCTGCACTAACATTGTGTATCATCCATAGCTCCCGGGGCCACGGTAAGGAGGGAATGAGACCGAGGGTACGAAAGGAGTTCAAAAACTTAAAAGTGAGTTTAGAGAGCACAGTTGAGGCTGGTTATTCCCTCCATATCAGCTCCAGCAGGGGCAACTTGAGAGCCTGCGAGATGCTGGCTTTTCCTTCTCTTAGGCACAAACATGCCGGGGAGCCTTTTATTGCTTTATGTTTTCAGGTTGTAAAGGCTGCTCCTCTTTACGGAGTTGGGAGGGGGCCCTTGGGGAGAGAAGGCAGAGCTCACTCCCAAGTGATGTCCTTCCTTATCAGGGGGCTGACCTGGGAACTCATGTCCAAATACTAAGCTGGACAGCAGGGCCCAGGAGGTCCTGAGAACCCCTTTCCCCAGCCCTAGCGGCTCTTTCCACCTATCCCACCTCTAGCCTCAGCCTGTGCCTCCCATCAGCTCAGAACCCGGCAGGCAGGTCTTCAAAGCAAGAACCAGAGTCAGACCCTGAGGAAGAACAGTCAGGGAGGAAGCCACAAAAAAGGCTCGCCTGGACCACTGAACGGCCCACGACAGATGAGGGACGACTTCAGGTGGGATACGTTGTCTGAATTCTGCTCTTTTCGTTTATTTATTTTGTTTTTGTTGTTTTGCAATGCCTAGCAATTAAATTCCCATTACTGTGTTTGTATAGGATGATACAAGGAGGGTGGGGGTAGAACTGGAGTTTGGGTGGCAAATAAGCCAGATGTCTAGCACCTACAGGACAAAAGAAATGCCTGCTTGAGGAGCTGGTTTTGTATAAAGAGAGGTGCCTTGGAACTCAGCTGGGGAATACCAGAGTTCCCCCTCCCCGCATGGTCACCAAGCTGCTGTAATGAAACCAGAGGAGGAGGAGGCCAAGATCAAGGCAGTGTCTTCCCAAGCTCAGTACGTGTTTGCGAGCTGGTTGACCTGGGCATGCCTGTGAGGAGTTAGGAGTAAAAATCTCAGCTGACACATAACCATTTGGAACCTTCTTCTACTTGGGAGATGGGAGGAACACAGTTGATGGTCTGTCTATAAACCCACTTCTATACTTACACAGCATTTTACAAAAAAAATGTTTCTCTTCCAGTGTTTCATCTGAGAGTCACAATAACCATGTTAGAGAGACACAGGGGCATCTTTACCCCATCTTATGGATGAAGAGTCTAAACTCAGTGATACTGACAAAACATGAACCGAATTCAGCCCTTCTAAGTGGAACACGCACCTGTGGAAGGGCCATGCCTTTGGGGTCGGTCCAAATGGGGCTGGTTTGGGGCTTGTCCGGACTTCTCAGGGTCTCATCGTGCACAGTGCAGCCCCAGCTTGATGACGAATTCATAGGCGTAGATAAATGGGCATTGATCACTCCTCCTTCTCTGGTTTCATTACAGACTGAGGCAAATGTCAGGAGACATTCCCATTCACAGGCCCCTGGCTATTTCCCAGGGCTGGTAGTGAGGTGGCTTGTAGATCCGGTGAAGCAGTGAACGTGTCACCCCGCCTTGTGCTGTTTTCAAGGCCACAGTCCAGAATGAGGCCCAGAATCGCTGCCCTGTTATTCAGCAGGTTTAGAGGCAGCAAGGTCTCTGGCAAATGTGGTCAAGCAGTGTCATCCTTGGGGGGGAGGGGAGCGGGGGGGGCGGGGGGGGAGGGGGGGGATGAGGTGGAAAGGATCCTTCTGCACACACCCCCACCCCCTTCTATTGAGCTCTTAAATTAGCCCTGAACACTCAGGTGTCAGCCATCCCCCTGGAACAACCCAGATAAGCCATTAAAAACGCCAGGAAGAAATGAATGCCTAAATCACCCTGTCTCTCCGAAGGTAGAGTCTTGCCTAATCACACGTCAAATCATATTTTTTTTCTGCCCCAGATGGATGTCTTCTTTCAAAATCTGATGGTCACAGGGACAAGGGTACCGCGTCAGCCTTAAGTAACCGTTGAAGTTCTACCCTGGAAGATTATTTGCTAGGAGTAACTAACATAAAAAATGCCCTGTCAAACAACAGCTTGCCTCCCTCTCATTTTTTTTAAAGGGTAATATTTGGTTTCATCTTGCAACTACTTGGGAAAATTTAGCACTGAGTCAGAAAGGTTGGCCAACAAGTAGCACTTCATAAATTGCTAGAGCCCTAATCAATACATATTGTCATCCACTCCAGTCCTCCGGGCAGATTTCTCTCTGCCCCAAGCCATCGCTGTATTTTATGAGGTTGTTACAGGCTGGGCTTGCATGGCCTGGGCCTAATGAACCTGTCACAGCGGCTATTGATTGACATGCCAGTGTAAGTGAGACAGGCGATTCCGATTGACTTCCTAATTACTGCTGCTGGGCTGCCTCTCCAACTGCTCAGGCCAGAGGTTAATAGTTTTGATGTTCAGCCGCTCCTAGCTGTGGAGGCCGGAGTAAAACTGGCTCCTCAGAAGTCAATACCTGAATCAAGTTCTCAAGGCTACTGCCCGGCCTGATCAATTAAGGCCTCCGCGTTCCTCCTGGTGGCGGCTGACAGGAGGCTGATGAGTGGAGTTCACAAGCAAATGGTTTCAGGGAGTTTCGGAGGCTCTGAAAGCACCACCCCATGGCCCGGGATTGGCAATTAAGGGGGTTGGAGTGGTGGGGGAGGGGCGGTGAGGTGGGAGCTACTTAAGGACACCACACCCAGGTGTCAGCTGTTTGGGTTTGTGCTTTTCTCAGTTTTCCACCCTGAGGATTAAAAACGAAGTGTTTATTTCGTTTCTCTAACGTCCAGAATTCTTTCGGGTGCTATGGACTCTAGGAGAGGAAAGAATGAGATAGATAAGTTGCATTGATTCGTCTATTTGGCAGAAACTAATTAAACGTTTGCTTTATAGCCAAGGTATGGTGGGAGGGTATAGATTTGTAATTATCTTTCATTGACATCATGTCTTAGGAGTTGGGAACATTTTCACAACCCATTTTTATTTGAACCTCATGACACACCGTGAAGTGGGGGTGGGGGTGACTAGATCCAATTTTGATGAGAAAACTGAGGCTCAGTAAAGGTAACTAACACCACCCCCCCCAAACCCATAAATCTCAGAAAAGAAAAAAGCAGATGTCCTAGTTCTTCATTGAAAGTTCTTGCTAAGATGCTGAGATGCCCAATGCCTGCATCATAGCAACGTGCAAGGATAAGTAAGGCTGATAGACCAGTGTGTCAGGGGCCCCCAAGACCATCACCAGGTTCAGTGATTCACTAGGAGAATTCACCAGACAGAATACAGTAATAGTCATGGCTTATTACAGTGAGGAGGTTCAAAGCAAAATCATCAAAGGGAAAAGGTATGGGGGAAAAGGTAAAGTGTGGGGAAACCAGGCATACGCTTGTGAGAGCCCCACGGGACCCAGTTCCCCCAGCAATGAGTTGGGACAACATGGGTGAAATGTTGTCTATCAGGCAAGCGCATGAAAGACTCAATGCTCAAGGTTTTTATTGAGGTAAACAACCTCTGCCTAGCATGTTCCAAAATCCCAAACTCCCAGAAGGAAACCAGGTATTCAGCACTAAAACATATTCTTTGCTTTAGAAATTTGAGAATGGTAGAAAACTGGCAGGCCGGCACAGCTATGGCATATGTGCGGCGCCAGCTCAGCCAGGTTCGGTGAGCCCGAGTGGGGGCGGTGAAGGATTGAAAAAAGATAGACAAGAGAAGAAAGCTGGGTCTCAGTGGGACACTGCCCTCTCTGATGGAGAGAGACAGCGCCAAGACCTACAAGCCGTGTCTTTATTGTATAGCAGATTCCATGAGGCAAAGTAAGGGCGTGGTTAAGATGTTTACAACATTCTCGTGGGTTTCGATCCTACTCAACTACATGCACCTGAACTCTATCAAGCCCACATCACTCAGGTACGTGGGGCCACGTGTTCGAACCATAGGTTCAAGCTAACTATAGCTGTTGGCTATAATTGTGCTGGGAGGGCTCTGCCCTCCAAGCTGGGACTTGCACGTGGCCATGAGAGGACTGTGCTCTCTCATTAGTCCGAGGCTTGAACCTGTCCAAACACTGTACTCGCTCTCCACAGAAAACCTCCCGAAATTCAAGTTTCTAGATACCTGCCAAGGGACAGCCTTGCAAGCAGGACTTTTAAAAGATAGCAATCGCAAATGAAAAGATTTCATTCTTGTTTATGGCTGGGTAATATTCCATTGTATTTTGTATCCACAGCTTTTATATCCACTCGTCTACTGATTATAACTATGTAGGGTGCCAGTTAGGAACTGGAAACATCAAGAGGAACATTATGTAAAGTATATGATTGTCTAACTGCTAAGATGTACAGCTGAAAACAATACAAAATAAAATTAAAAGAAAAATAAAAGTATAAAAGGTAAAAAAAAAACAGTCTCAGGCCTGCTATGTTAGTTCTTTTCTTCACAACCAAGAGCCTCCACAAAAGCAGGAGATGGAAAGAGCTTATAAGGAGTGCGATCACAGACACGGTGGTAAGCAATTCGGAGGAGAAGGAGCATGCTTCAGTGCGGGTTTGTAGAGGATCCCACTGTTAAATTCTCCATCCCAACTATGTTAACCAGGCCTTGTTACTTTCTGTACGTCTGATCTTTGACATTTGCAGCCTTACTGACTCTGGGGGCGGGTTGCCCCCCACAGGGTTAGCTAATCCCTAGAGATAGTAAACAACTTATCTGTAAGTGTGCCTTGCTCATGCAAACAAATCCAGAGTCCATGCCTCCTGCATGCCCCCTACCGCGGATCGAGCCTGTAACGGGCAAGTTCCCTGACTGGAAATCTAACCAGCAACCTTTTGGTTCACAGAATGATGCCCAACCAACTGAGCCACACTGGCCAGGGTTTTTTTTTTTTTTGCAAATCATTTATAATATTCTTCATTCCCACCAATGTAGTTTTTGTTGTTCCTTATCCTTACCCACACATATTTTTATTTCAGACTTTTAAATTTTTGCTGATCTGATAGGTGGGTAGTAGTATCGCCTTATGGTTTTAATTTTCATTTTCCTTATTCCCAATAAGGCCAAGCACCTCTTTACTTAGTTATTGGCCAAGCAAGTTTCTTCTTTGGTGAGAAGCCTGTGTAAGCCTTTTGCCAGCACCTTGCTTTGAAACTGTTTGCCCTCCCTGGAGCACATCACAGTCAATTTTTCAACTACATTTAGTATAAGAATTCAATAATGTTCAATAACCTCTTGTTCAGTTTTCTTGAATTAAATAAGGGATCTTACCCATTTTCAAGCCTTCCACTCTACCAGCAAAATCAGCCCTTGGCATCTTACTTCAAACAGTCCACACGCACCTGGGCTATTTCAATCAATTCTATGATTAAACGACCAGAAGAAGAAAAAAAGAGAGAACATGAACATGCATTTCATGCCTCCTATGTATTGTATACATTCAGTGCTGGACTAGCACCCAATAAATGTTTCTCTGAGGAAGGACACTGGCCCCAAACCATTCAGGAGGTGAAAATCTGATGCTGACAAAGAATAGCAGTTATTATTGATGCCACTCATGGTCCACCACACAGCCAGCAAGCACTTCCAAGAGAAGCAACGTAATCCCAATAGGCTCATTCTCCATCTTGAACATGGGAAGTCATCTCAAATCTGCTTTAAGGACAGTGAAGGGAATATGGATGTCAGCTGATCACCAGACAAGAAGCTGGGGGCGGATGAACCTCCCAAGGTTCTTTGTGGTTTGCCTTCTTGTGTTTCCCTCTCTCAGTGAGTCCATGAGGATGTTTTTGGCTGCCCATCCGGCAGTAGCTTAAATAATGACCCTCATTAATTCTCCCAACAAGAAGTCCAGCTGCAAGGATGCTGCAGATTTGGTTCATTCGGTGGCTTAACAGAGCCAGGTCCCTCTGAAATTTTCCTGAATGTTCCCTTTAGGCCACAGGAAGGCTACAGCAGCTCAAGCTGAATTCAGGTCCTGGTGGAACCACAGACAAAACCACAGGACAGGTTCTTTTCACCAATCTCTTCATTAGGGAGGGCGATCTTCCCAAGAATCCTGTTTTATCATACGGAAATTTGTGATAAAATGTCCTTCCCAGGCACCAGGAAAGAAAAATACTGGATCAGAATGGAGCTTCTATCCCCAAGGGAGGAAGAAGAGGGGACCGAGTTGGTTAGCTCAATGCCTGCCACTCCCAAGACCAGCTTAACCTCCTGCAACCTGCCCAGTGGCTTAGGTCCCGCCCCCAGGTTGGTCTACTGTCCCATTATCACCATCTTAAATTTCCCAATAGCTTTGAATCAAGAGCTCTGCCCCTTCATTTTTCAGTTGTACCTGCAAATTATTCAGCCCTTCCAGACCATACCTGCAATGCCCCGCGCTCTGCACTTGGCACCACTTGATTTCCCACACTCTTGACACACCATAGCACACGTTTCCTCTCCCTAAATCAGCACTGACCGATTGGATGCTGAAAATCAGTAGCCGCTAGCTACTGAACATTTGAGATGAGTCTAGTCCAAATTGTGATGCACTCTTATTATAAAATTTACACCAGATTTTGAGGACTTATTATAAAAAACAAGCAAAGCAGCTCATTATTGGTTTTTATATTGATTACATGTTCAAATGAGAATATTTTGGGTATACTGGGTTAAAGTACACGATTAAAACGAATTTCTCCCTTTTATCTTTTTCAAATAGGGCTACTAGAAACTTTAAATTACATATGTATTTATACTGCATTATACAATATAAGTTACATATTCTTTTTATGCTAGATTACATTTTCTTGGCTAGCACTGGCCTAGATCAATCTGCATTCCCTCACCCACCCTCTTCCTGTTCTCACCCTTTAGATTTTGGTTTCTCTTAACCGGAAACTTCTTTGTGCTCCCCTGGCTCCTGACACACTCGCTATTGGGAACGGCTCTTTGTATCCCCCAGGAAACTGTGAGCTCAATGAGAGTCTATTCCAGCGATAGCCCCACCGAGCCCTGCGTCTGGCGCATAACAGGCCTCATTAATACTTGTTGAGGAAATTGCTTGCAGGGGTCCCCACACTCCTGACTTTTCATCCTTGTCCCTTCACCTACATCCATCTCAATCAAGACATTCAAGATAATTGTTTCCAATAAGAAATGACGAGACCCTTCCCTTTTGTGTCGACTCTCAACCGAGGCTGCACTTCGGGAACACTTAGGGAGCGTTAGAAATACTGATCCCAGGTCTCACTCCCAGAGATTCGAATTTAATTGGTCTGGGGAAGAGCCTTGAGCCAAGGGAGGTTGCCAAGATCCTCACTTAACCCTCATGTGCGGTGAAGGCTAGGACCACGTAGAGCCCAGCAAGGACTTGTGGGGACACCGTCGCCAAGTCTTCCAGCCGTTGTCATTGGTCCTCACATTCCTGAGAGTGCAAAAGAGGCAACCCAGTAGCAAAATCATATCTCACAGGACACACAAGTCTGGGGCAAACTCCCCTCACCATCAAAGTTACTAAAGAACCTCTCTCTCTATTAGGTCCCTCTCACCACGTGTTCAGAACTCCACTGAGTCACCACTTCAGTTCACAGATGCCACCCAGCAGCCATCAGCTGGTAATGATTTCTGGTCAAATGCAAACAATTAAGTTAGGGAGAAAAGAATCCACATTCCATTACCAATCCCCTAAACGGCTCACTCCCTGGTCTAATTGCCTTCTGAGTTCCCCTGACAGTCGTGGCTAATAAAGCAAACACCTCAAAGAGCCAAAACTTGAGCCCAGAAGGAAAAGAGCCTGGAGAACATTGGAGTGCTCAGCCCATCTCGGGGTCAGCCAGGAGAACTGCTGACCTGCCAGCAAGGAAGTGGCGGCTTACATCACCGAAGCACCTTCCCTGTCCGTCTCTCCTCCTCCCCTTCTTACAGTTTCTCCCCCCAAAACCTAAGGCAACTGCAGCCTGATTTTTGATGGATTGGCCACTGTGTTTTATTCGACAATGTATATCACTCTGCCAATATGAATTTGCAAGATGGTAAAAATACAACCCCCCGAAAAGATTACATGAAAGGGGAAAAAAATCATTAGGCAATTAAGAATGGCAATAATTCACCCATATCTATGCTTTGGGAAGAAATATTGCCCCAGGGAGTTAGCGCTGCTTATCACTTTGTCATCCGTGTGGGGCCTGAGTGAGAGGAGGTTTCGTGTGCACTGCTGCTGATTTCCTACAGTATTTCTAAGCGTGATCAAAACTAATGCCAGGCTTTTAATAGAACCCCCTGTCTCTTGGGGTAGCCATCATTTGCTGAGCTACTAAATTAACTAAACATATGCATTCCTTAGCACCTCCGCACAAATCCCTTTCAGAGGAGCCATTTTCTGACAATCGTAGGATTTTTGAATTGGAGGAGATCTTGGAGGTCATTGGTCATCCTCATCATTTTATGAATGAGGACATTTTAGGCCCAAAGAGGGAAAGCAATTTTTCTGAGGTCACACAGCTAATCAAGACAAAAATACAACAGGAGCCCTGGGCCTCCCAACTCACAATGTAGCAGGAGTCTTTCTACTCTGCCACCCTGCCTTCTCCTAGGCCAGCTTATTTTCCGTCAAGGAGCTGGAGAAAAGGGTATGGCCTAGTCCAGGGGTGGGAAACCCCTGGCATGCGTGCCAAACATGGCACGCCAGTAACTTTTGCTGGCACGCGAAACCCTCTCTTATAATCTTCCATTTACAATTTTTTTCTTAATATCAACTTTTTTATTTTTCAGATAAATTCAGTGTAGGTGCATCTTAGATAAATAAATAATTTTACATAACAAGTTCTCTTAAAGACCATAGACATGGATTGATGAGAGAGGGGAAGAGCAATTTCTATGCCTCTGCCTTAACTCTCCCTGCCTTCCTAGATCCGACCAGTGTTTTGGTTTCAACCACGTACACTTGTGAATCTTTGTTCTCAGTGATGAATTTTGTTAAGTCTGGTAATAGGAGTAGCCTGACGGATGAAAGTAGTAGCTCGTGCATATCTCTGAAGGTCACGAAATATAAACCTGATGTAAAATCTCTGTCATCACTGATGGAGCAGCAAAAGTCCCACTGATATTATCAAACGGAGTCATAAAGTTTTCTGTCGGACTATCAGTGTACATGTATACATTAAAAAATAAATGTATTTTTCATCATCATATACTTTGTTTTTGTCGCTCGAATGAATTTTATTATTTCTTCAAGGTTCTTCACATACATACACCTTAAGAGATATCAAGTTGGCGTAACATGTTCTCAAAAATTAGGGTTGGCACGCAGAAGAATTTTGAGTCAGAGATTTTGCTGGTTTTGGCACGCACTCACAAAAAGGTTGCCCACCCCTGGCCTAGTCCCTCAAGGCACTAACTTAAAAACAACAACCCTTTCCCGGGATACTTTCTTGGCCCCGGACCTGATTGAATATAACTGGGAAAGCATCTTGCACCTCAAGATCAGTAATGCAGTGGTGGTGGCTTGACAGCCGAAGAGCACCGCAGACCTCACAGGACAGCCCCGATGCAGGTGGGAAGGAAGAAGTGCTCACATGGAGCACATGGCAGTGACCCTTCTCCAACAGGGTTGCGACCGCTGCAAGTAACAGGAACCTGATGAGAGTAATGCAGCAGATTATATCTTATAAAAATGGCACAGGCACATTTCCAGTTCCACGTGTTTCCATCCCATAAAGAGTTAAGGTCAGCTTCCCCTCTCTTTGGAACTGGACTGGCCTCTGTGGCTTCCTCAATGAAGAGAATGCAGTGGAAGCAACCCTGCATCAATCTAAGTCTAGGACCTAGACTTAGGTCGGCAAACTCATTAGTCAACAGAGCCAAATATCAACAGTACACCAATTGAAATTTCTTTTGAGAGCCAAATTTTTTAAACTTAAACTATATAGGATTCAGCCAGAATACTGCCTTTGCAGTTGGACTGCAACTTTCCTCTGTGTCCCCAGCCTACTGGCCTGCCCTGCAGATTTCTGACTTACCAAGCCTCCATAGCAGCATGAAAAATATGCTATCTATCTATCTATCTATCTATCTATCTATCTATCTATCTATCCATCCATCCATCCACAGAGGTCCTGTTGGTTCTGTTTCTCCGGAGAACCCTGACTAATACAGGTATCAAGATTCTTTAAGATAACCTCTTACTTGAGATGATCAAAATAGTTTCCCTGAAGGTCAAACTTCTGACCTTGGCCAGTGGGTCAAAGCGGGAAAACCATGTGAAACCCCAGAGTTGGAGCAGAGGTCAGAGCTCTGTTTTACCTAAAACCACACGTAAGGCACAAGCTGGTGAGTGTGAGGAACCAATGCCAGGCAGACCAGGTCCTGAAACCAGGGAACCAAGTGGGCAGCATCCCACAGCCAAGATAGGACACAGAGCCAAGTCTGACCTGAAGCTGACACCCAGGTGAAAATTGTTTGGATGAGGGTGAGTGATTGCAAAGAGAGGGCCTAATGGGGGCATTAGAGACTAGAGCTGACTAACAAGAGGACTGAGGCTGCTGGCATGCTCTTAGTGGGGACTGGGAGCAGGAGCAGGTTGGCAGATGTTGAATGAGCTTCTCTATAGCAGTAAAGTCGAGGGACAGCTGACCTCCATGGGAAGCCACCTACACCTTCATAGACTGAGTGGCCAATGTGAAGTATGGACCCAATGAGACATGGCAATCTATAACTCGCATTGTGCTTTCTCCACTCAGTGCCACATCTTTCCAGAAGTGCAGGCCTTTGGACACCATCACCTTCACCAGGTGCCACTTGTGCGTTAGCTTCCGGTTCTTGCACACCTGAAGCTTTTCTCCCCACGTGGAGCTCCCTCTACCAGCTCTGGGAGATGGCCCTACTGGGAAATGACTGCCCAGTGCTGGTCCCACTGAAGGCAGGGAGCCCAACAGTCTTCTGGTGGTTAACCCACAGGCTGCTGGCCCTGGGCAGATTACCACAGCCAAAAGGATTCAAGTCCCCCTCTTCCACGACCTCATCCTCCCACCTTCTCCCCATCCCCCCAAAAAAGAGGGGAAAATCAATTTCAATCAACGTGGAATGTAATATTATCAAATGTCAGCTGCTGAGGTCATGCGCTTTGAAAATTATCTTTGACAGCTTCTGGTCGACTTAATTAAGTGCTCCCCAAAAAGGGGGGAGGGGGCAAAAATACTCTGATTGCTAGCTGCTAGGCCTTTGTGCGTTAGCGCTTCTATTGACAACTCTGAGCAAGATTGCCTTAGGGGGTTTATTGATAGATTCTCGCCTGATATTGGAATGATTCTGGCACAGATAAATCACATTTAGATTTGTTGGTAATTGAGGAGAATTGATTGGTGCAGGAGGGAAGCCCCCAAGGAGGGGTCTCCTTGTCCTCATTGTAGGAAGCTCAGGGGAAAGTGGGGAGGGGTGTCATCAGAGCTGAGAGCCTGCAGGGGGGACCCAGGCCCCTTGTTTACCTGTCAGTCCTGCCTTCCTCTGGAGCTTGCTCCACCTTGTTCTCTCCCAAAGGAGGGAAATGGAGGGGGAGGTGAGGAGGGGGCCGAGAAAGGTTTGTTTCAGACACTCTTGGGAGGCTGACCAGGAACGCCCTGGCTCACGTTCCCATCACCTCAGCCTGAATCTGTCTTCGTTCCAAACCTGACTATGCCTCTTTGCTTAAAACTCTTCAAAGATTTTCTGTGTGCATGGCCTACGTGGGCTGGCCCTGCCTGTGTCCAGCTTCCCCTGCCCTTCTGTGCACTCCAAACTTCTAGTGTCCTTCTCACCTCCTGGGGGTCAGTCATTTCCTGGATAAATGGTGATACAGGTGGCCAGAGCTGTCCACAGGACAATAACTCCAGAGGCACTGCAATGACCATGTAGATGACCAGTGACTTTACCTGCTCAGGCTGTTATAACCAAATACCATAGACTGGGTATGTCTGGGTCAACAAGACTGGAAGTCCAAGGTCAAGGTGCTGGCAGGGTCAGTTCCTGGGATGCCCTATTCCTGGCTTATAGAAGGCCAGCTTCTCCCTATGCGCTCACATGGGCCTACCCCAGTGCACACAGGTGGAGAGAGACCCCCCCCTCTTCCTCTTCTGAGAAGGACCCTAACTAACCTCATCACGGAGGCCACACCCACATGACCTCATTTAAACCTATTACCTCCAAGAGGCCCGTCCCACATATCATCGAGTTGGAGGGTCAGGCTTCAGCATATGGATTTGAGGGGGACACAAACATTCAGTCCATAACAACCAGTGTCCCAGGGATGCAGCCAGAAATAGAGGTGGTGGCAGCTGGAGGCTGATACCAAAGGACCCAAAGCTCAGACACACACACAACAGCCCAGAACCCAGGCCTTCCTCGGTCTCTCCTCCTCCCCTACCCCATGCTCTGCTCTGCAGTAACCCTACCCCCCATCCATTCAAGTCCTTTGCTGTTTGCTGCCGTGGCTTTCAGAAAAAAAATAAAGCAAGCCGGGCCTGAGTTGGCCCTGCAGGGGTATGTTTTCAATTTCCCTGCCCTGACTCCAAGCTCTTCCAGGGCAGCCACCTCGGGCTGTGTGGATGGTGCCCAGCACCCGGGCCCTTGGCTGAGGGAGGGGACCTGAGCAGGGGCTGAAATCTGCACAGGCTCTGCTCTGCTGAGCAGCCTGGTGACTGGCTATCCCAGCTCCAAGCAGGAAGGGGTGCCTTTTCCAATCCCTCTGCCCTTTTATCACAAAAGCTTCCCACCTGTTAGCCTTGACCCTGATTTGACACAATTCTCCCTCATGCCCTCTGAGGAAGACCCCCTCCTTCTGGGGCAGCCGTTGGCCCCCTGGACCCTGCCCACACCCTGCCTGGATCCTTTCCTCCTCTCTTCCACTCTGCTCTTGCACAGCTCCCTGAGCTAGACAGTTGGTAAAAATGCACATGTGAAGATGTCTTAATATTAAATATAATTAGATATTATACCACATGCAGGGCTGTATGATTAGTGAAATATATGATCATTAGTTATTAGATTAATGTGTCTACTTGTGTAACTGAAAGCCATTTGCAAGCCGAAATGAAATAGCTCAATTTGCTGTAATTGACTGATCTCCCAGAGAGAGAGTCATACATTTGCTTATGTACAAGTGATTTCTTCAGATGTCGCCCCAGATGCAAGACAAAGAGCAGGCTCTCTCTGCACCCCAAATCACAAGGCTAGCTCTGCCACACCAGGTGGGCAACAGTAGCCAGGTCACCCACAGATCCATTTGGGGGCTCCCACCACATAGAGGTGCTCAGGGTGGAGGTTTACCTTAGTCTAACTTCCTCAAGTGCCCCCAAGGGAACATTGGCGTCCTGCTGGCCAGAGACAAATTGAACTGCCTGGTAGATCCTTTACCCCAACCCCTCTCCCCATTTTTCTTCCTGTTTCTGTGTATATTGGTTTCCGAGATAGCCGAGCTGCAGCTAACTAATAAAAACGATTGCAAAACACTCTGCCAACAGAAAATACAACTGGAATACTTATTATTGTGGTTATGGTCTAATAATAACCAGATGCTAACGAGGGCGGCACGAGATTAAATTAAAAAGAGGCAAGCTGTCAGGGAGGCAGAGCTGGTTAACAGGGCAACTGCCTGCTCCCCAGCCGCCCTTCCCCACCAGCTACTTCCTGGCTTCACAGGTGAGCAAGGCCTCATTCCCCACCAGGAAAGGAAGCGGATGAGCATTGGTGAGTGTGCCATCGGATGGGGAGCCCTCTCTGGCAAAGAAAAGGAGTAATAAAAGGGAAACGAACAATTATACAAGGCTGAATGTCTGTTTAAAATTCCTCCCCAGCTCATTAAATCCTCACATCTTTTTGAATAAGTGACTTAGGTAGTAATCCATCCCATTGTACAGGTAAGAAAACTGAGTCCGAGAACAGTCTAACTGTAGGATCTTGGGCAAATTGCTTTCCTCTCTGGATCCTGGTTTCCTCAGGGAGAATATGGGAAGTTCGCACTCCTGATTTTTATTAGCATAGCCTGAATAGTTAGTGCCCTAATTTCTCTTCTAAAGATGTTTTCCCCTTTGTAGAGTGTTTAGCAATCAGTCCTTGAAAAATCCTTAAGAGACTTTAACTGGAGATTTCGCTTGCAATTTTATTTGTGAGTCATGCAATCAATCACATTAACAAGTATTTATTGACTATCTAATAGGAGCTCAGTGTGATGCTGCAGGAGCTGCGGAACTGAAGTTTAGGATTTGGCCTCGTCCGCAAGGAACCTCTGACCCAGGGTGGAAGCCTCTACTACGCACAAGGGGCTTCGTAATGACGCCAAGGAGAGTGTGCCTATTGCCGATTGCCACGTGGAAGGAGCGGCCTGCAGTGCCCCGGAGTCTCTTCAAGTGAGAGGAAGTCACTGTAGGCAAAAGGGGTCAGAAAAGGCTGCTGGAAAGCCAGGGAGGGTGGGAGGCTTGCAAGGAGCAGTATACTTAAGATTTGTGCCCTGTGCTGCCCCTCTCCCCTGCCTCGTTTTCGCCACAGCTCTTGGCATCATCTGATATATTTTATATGTTTTTCATCCATTTTGCTATCTCCCCATCTATAAATGTAAGCTCCATAAGGCTGAGATTTTGGAGCCGGTTTTGTTCACTGCTATATCCTCAGAGCCTGGCACACAGTAGGTCCTCAACAAATGGTTGTTGAATGATTGAGTGGATAGAATTTTCCCAGAGCCCTTCTTTGCATTCCCACCATCTGGCTCTCACCATTTCTTCCCCAGACAACTGCAGAAATCTCCTACCAGGTTTCTCTTTCTAGGAATTCTAGACCATTCACTTGCCCTGACTTGTGTTCCTATTTATTTTTTCCCATGTTCTGTGCCTCAAGTCAATTCCAAGTTCCTTGAGAGCAAGGCTTAGTCTTCTCATGGAACTAACATTGGTTGCACTGACAAGGTGTCAGGCACTGAACTAGGTACTAGAAATCCAAAATGTGGTGACTATGGATAGCCACAGCCTTCCATTCCATCAGTGTGAGTGATGGGGGATGTAAATAAAAAGACAACGGCCTCATCAAGCAATAAGGTATGTGGATGCAGGTAAGACCTCACCAAGAAGTGGCATCTGAACTCAGGTGTGAAGGGTGAGTGAGAATAAGGAAGATCCAGTGACAGGGTGATCCAGGCTGAGGCCCCACTGAGGGAGAGACATCATGAGCTGAACCTTAGGGGCTGCAAGGCGCCCTGAAGGGCTGGAGCCCGCAGGTGGGGAAGGAGGCAGGTGTGCCAGATCATGACGTACTCACTGGGCTTAGCAGACTAAAGGCTGGTCTTTGTCTATTTCTCCCTTTCCAATCTGTTCCAGGTTTGGGGGTAAAGGGGAGGAAAGAAAGTGACTTGAGTGTGAGGGGGAGGGGAGTGATCATGTAAAGGATGCAGGAGGGTCACGGGGTCAAGAGAGG
>NW_005871064.1:3225826-3268699 GCF_000147115.1 Myotis lucifugus
AACCTCTTCTCTGGGTTATATTGAAGACTATCATGTGAAGATGTTGTGAGTAACCCAGAACCCAATTACTTGTTTTTCAGAAAGTAAAACTTCTCCCAGAAGCACCCATCAGACTCCCAGCTTGGCCAGACTGGGTGACTAACGTAGCCACTTCAGGCACAGAGGGGGCGGGGGCCGGGAAAGGGGAAGGGGCCACCATAGCTGTTTAGATCAATCACCATTCACCACATTGCAGCCCCCAGTAGAATTAGGGTCTGAACAGCAACAAAGAAGGAATGAAATGGCTGTTGGGTGAGCAACTCTCAGTGTCTGCCTTGCCAACTGCATCTATGTTCATCACCATCCTATATAATAAAAGCCCAGCGACAGAAACAGCAGAATGACCAGAATGACCAGAGACCAGAACGACCGCAGCTCCTTGCCCTGGCAGCCCCGCCCCCCGGTGGGGACTCCCACCCTGGTTGGGGGCATGGCCAGCCTGCAAACTGCCCGCAGCCCCTCGCCCCAGCCAGTCCCACCCCCCCAGCAGGGACCCCCACCCCAATTCAGCACCCCATCAGGGTAGGCTGGCCGGCCCCCACCCACGCACCAGGCCTCTATCCTATATAATAAAAGGGTAATATGCAAATTGATCCTAATGGCAGAACAACCAGAATGACTGCTCAACCAGTCACTATGAGGTGCACTGACCACCTCTCAGTCCCTTTCCCTGACCAGCAGGCTCTGATAGCCCAATGGCAAATGGGGAACTGGGGTTGGGTGGCAGAGGGGGGCGGGGCTGGCTGCAGCCAGCAGGGAAGATGGCCCTTATCGCAGGCCAGGCCTAAGGACCATACCCGTGCATGAATTTCGTGCGCCGGGCCTCTAGTATAAAGTATATTTGAGTTAATTAACAAGATTGCACGTGGCAGCCATTTGGACCATCTCCCCTCAGTGGGCTTCAGCGCAGAGTCCAGCAGGAAGGTGCCAGAGCTGAGCTGCCTGGTCTCATTCCTGGCTGCCCACTGACACACTGTGGGCCTTGAGCAAGTTAGTTAACTCTCTGTACCTCAATTTCCCCATCTGAAAAACAGAATAATTGTGTCTTCCTCAAAGGGTTGCTATGAGAATTAAGTGAGTTAAGTCATATAAAGCTCCAGGCTGGTCTGACTCAGTGGTTGAGCATCAACCCATGTACCGAGAGGTCGTTGGTTCAATTCCCAATCAGAGCACATACCCAGGTTGTGGGCTCAATCCCCAGTAGAGGGCGTGCAGAAGGCAACCAATCAATGTTTCTCTCTCATTGATGTTTCTATCTCTCTTTCCCTCTCCCTGCAAAATCAATAAAGATGTATAAAAATCATTTAAAGCGTTGAGACTAGAACAGTGATGGCAAACCTTTTGAGCTCGGCGTGTCAGCATTTTGAAAAACCCTAACTTAACTCTGGTGCCGTGTCACATATAGAAATTTTTTGATATTTGCAACCATAGTAAAACAAAGACTTATGTTTTTGATATTTATTTTATATATTTAAATGCCATTTAACAAAGAAAAATCAACCAAAAAATGAGTTCACGTGTCACCTCTGGCACGCGTGTTATAGGTTCGCCATCACTGGAATAGAACATGGAACAAGGGTGGATTTGCTAAATATTAGCTATTCCTACCCTTTATTAAGTCCCCATAATGAACAAGACACTTTACTTTTTTAAATATATTTTTATTGATTTCAGAGAGGAAGGGAGATGGAGAAAGCGTTAGAAACATCAATGATGAGAGAGAATTATTGATTACTACCTCCTGCATGCCCCGCACTGGGGATCAAGCCTGTAGCTAGGCAAATATCCTGACCTGGGATCAAACCGTGACTTCCTGATTTGTAGGTCAATGCTCAACCATTGAGCCATGTTGGCCGGGCATGAATGAGACACTTTCAATGCATTGTCTATAAGTCTTAAGATAACCCTGCAAGATAGATATTCTTATTTCCATTTTACAGATGAGAAAACAAAGGTTCAGAAATGTTATCAAAGGTCATGAAGCCAGAAAGCAGCAGAGGAGGGGTTTGAACTTGTCTGAGTACAAAGACCAACTCTTTCTAAGAGGCCATAGTCTCTCTTGTGACCAAAAAAGTGACAAAGTTCAGCCACAGACTTCAGCCCCACAGAATTGCCCTCTGACTTTCTGCAGCTCATGCCCTCAGATTAAACACATCAGCAGCTCCACGAAGGCTGGACTCTGCAGCCCTGTGATGTCACTGGCCACCCAGGCACAAGCTTCTCCCCAGTTCTCGCCCTGTTTCTCATGGGGCGTGGTTTTCAGCCCCTCACATCCTCGCCAGTTCTCCCACATGCCACTGCTTCCGCCAGCTTCCTCTTTTTTGGAAAGGTCTTTTGTAAGTGATGGACTGTGGGTGGCATTTTGAACTCTGGGTGTCATAATCTGGATTAATCGCAGGCTGAGTGTGTCTGGATGTATGTGGGTGCATGTGAGTCCTGTTTATGTCCAAAAGGGATTTCAGGGGGGTAATCAGACTCTTAAGTAATCCCAGCACTTTCACATTGGCCCCCTACAACCACATACACACACACACACACACACACACACACACACACACACACGCATACACACACATTCCAAACCACCATTAAAACTCAGCTCGAAACCCACCTTTTCCAGTAAATGGCCTTGGACCACTCCAGAGCAGCCCCTTGTCTGTGTCAGAGCAGCCCCTTGTCTGGGTCACCTGTCCCCCAACCATCTCAGACTGGCAAGGTCTGTCCTCTTCTAAGCCCTCTATAGAAGTGAATCTTGGAAAAATACTACATGTCTCTCAGGCCTCCTCTACATGCAAAGCAACAACAGGGAGCTGAGAAGTCAAAAACAAAACAAACACTCAATATAACAGACCGATTTAACAATAAACCGAAAGCAAGATATATTTGAGTCACAGAGGAGAACTCTCCCAAAGCAGGTCCAGCAAGCGCCTCCACGCCAAACCACAGGGCAGCACTTCCACGGTTGGAGCGGCCTTTGCTCCTGGAGAAGCCCAGCCACAGTCCCCTGCACCTGGGTCTGGGTCTGCAGCCATCGGGGGAGGCGAGCCTTCCGGCATCAGCCAGCCCCACTGTGTAATGACGGTTCATTCTCCTCCGGAAACCACACACCCACACCTTGAGTAATGAGTGTGACAGCCCCGGGAGGTCAACACTGCAAATTTCTAATCATAACTAACATATGCTGGGCACCCGCCACGTGCCACACACTTCACTAAACATCACAGGTACAAGGCTATTCTCACCCCACTTTACAGACGAGGAGAATGAGGACACTGAAGCTGAAGCAACCAGCTCAAGGTCAAGCAGCCGGCAGTGGTGGAGGGGGGAGCAAACCCAAGGAGCCGGGCCCTTGAGGCCCCACTCTGCAAAGGGAAAGGCAGAGTTCCCCCGGATTCCCAGGTTCCCGTGGAGTATTGTTTACAATGCGTTCTTCTTTATAGCACGTCAGTGTTCGCTAAAACACGCAGGTGACCCTGTTTTGTTCTTAAAACCTTGGATGTGAGCCCAGCTGGCATGGCTCAGTGGTTGAACATCAATCTATGAACCAGAAGGTCATGGTTCAATTCCTGGTAAGACTCAGGCCAGGGTTGTGGGCTTCATCCCCAGTGGGGGGCAGGCAGGAGGCAGCCAATCAATGATTCTCATCATTGATGTTTCTATCTCTCTCTCCCTTCCTCTCTGAAATCAATAAAAAATAAAAAATAAATTATATGTGACCAAATCAGCCCTGTTCTGCAAAGATGACCCCGATCCCTTCCTACCTGCCCCTCCCTGCACACCCCATTGCCCGTCTTTGCTGCCTGTTGTGCATTCCCTGCTCATCCGGCCCACAAACTCCCCTTGACGTCGTTGGCAGGAGCAAATGCAGCAGAGCCAACGACACCCACAGTGCGGCACCCTCCACCCGCAAAGGGTCCTGCCAGGAGGCCACGGAGCGAGCGAGGGCTGAGCCAGGTGTGGCCGCAGCCCCGCCCCCCTGAGCCTTCAACACTATGCAGTTTCTGATGGCTTTTCCTTTTGCCAGAGATAACGATATCCATGTGAGTCCATCGCCCATCCGCCTATCCGCACATCCACGTTAGCCACGGCAGCTAAGCCATTCAAATTGCGGCACTGAAATGAACAGAGCTGAACAATAAGCTAAAACATGCCTAGAGCAAGTTGAGCAATAAACAGGTTTTTAATTTTTTCCCCTTCCATCTCTTGAGTGTCTGTCTCTGATGGATGATGTGACAGAGGAAGGCGGCTCCATAAATTCCGAATTCTGAATACTAAATCAGCAAGTGGCTGTGGGGTGCTGGGAGCCCGCTCCCCCTCTCCTTGGAGCGCGGTTTTACGGGGACTCTGTGACCCTGCCCTGCTCCTCCTGAGGTCTGGCGGCTACTATGACCCATAAACAGGCAGTGGGACCACATGTCATCACAGTGGCCCAAGAGGGCAGCATTCAAATCCCCGGTTCTGGGGAAAAGGGGTTCAGAATGGCAAGGATTCTTGTTCAGGGTCACAAACATGCAGAGACATCTGGTATCAGTGCAGTTCTTTGGGTCTTGTCCATCGTGAAAGTAGGGGTTGCTTCTCCATCCTATATAATAAAAGGCCAGCGACCACAATGGCGTAATGACCAGAAGGACCAATCGACCAGTCGCTATGAGGTGCATTGACCACCTCTCGGTCCCTCCCCCGAGCCTGCAGGCTCCAATCACTGGATGGACAATGGAGAACTGGAGTGGGTGGCAGTGGGGCAGGACTGGGGACTGGCAAGCGGGTGGAACGGCTGACCTCTCAGTCCCTCCCCCCTGCCCACAGGCTCTGATAGATCTCCAGATGGTGAACAGGGAACCAGGGTGGGTGTCAGCGGCAGGGCTGGACAGGGGACTGGCGAACGGGCGGAAGATGGCCCTGGTCGCAGGCTAGTTTTGCATATAAGAAAACTGAGCTTCCGCACCACTAAGTAGCTTGCATGAAGTCACATGGCAGAGGTGAGATTGGAACCATAGTTGGTTTGTACCCAGAACTCACATTTTTTTTGTAGCAAACTTATTAACATCATGGCACATACACAGAATAGTGATGTGTGAGCAGCATCCTGGAGAAAACTGAAGGGACTTGGGAGCCTTCCTCTGGGGCTTGGTGGAAAGTTTTTATTACCTTTTGTTTATATTGTATAATTACTGTAAGAAAAATAAGTATTGGCAAAGACATTAAATATCGAATACGTATAAAATTTTCAAATAATATATTTTATATCTGTAATGAGGAACCTGAGCTTGCTTCTGTGAACATAATGTTTTCATATCAAGTTTTATGTTTGAAATGGCTCCACACGATTCCTGATCGATACTTTTTAATGACGGCCTCTTCCCATTCTCAGTAACCGCCGCTCGCCAGGAACTTTGTTCACACAAGTAGGCAATAAAAATTTTAAATCATTTTTTTTCAACAGACAGTTAAAAAATTTACAACAGTTGAAATTATATTTGGAGACTCTAACAGCTTTTCCTTTTCTCTCATTGACAATTAGACTGTCGGAATTTCTTATGATATTACGCTTGGATTTCTAATTGAACTGAACTTTTGCATATCAAATGTGCCAATACAAGGGTGCAACATGATCTGAGGGCTGCCTGTGCAATACTAGAGCAGTCACCCAGCAGGTGGCTACACGTGGAAGAGAGAACCCCACACGAAAAGCAGGGGCTCTGGGATTCATTGTCCGTGCGCCCTCCAGGAACCCACCCAAAGTCCCACACACACCTTGGGCTCTGCACCGTGCTCCCTGGGTGCCTGGATCACAAGTCCTCCATCAGCTCCCCAGGCATCCTGCACACAGTGGGCGACCGTTTGCAGAAGTAGACATGCACTCAGCATCCCTGGGGAGCCAGGGCAGGCACTGTGCACAGGTGTGTTTGCCACAGGTGAAGACCACAGGATGACCCTTTGGGACCTGCTCCCTTCAGGCTGTGCTGGGAGGAGCCCCCACCAGGATGCTTGCAGCCAATGCTGATAGCTCCGGGGGCTCTGAGGGTCCCAGGAGCCTCCAGGGCTGAAAGCACCGCCATCTATCTCTCTGCTTATTTATAAACCATTTGTGGCCAGCTACCTGGTGGGATGTTTTGCTCTAGATTATGCTCCCCACTGTAATTGTTGACTGTGGTAAATAGTGTTGTGAAATCGTAACTGCAGTTTCTCCTTCCAGTGCTGTTTTTATCTTACCTTTCTTCGCCATGTAGGCAGCTTTCAGGTACCCACACCTCCAGGGAGGGTGGAGACAGTCAGGAACATGGCATCATTGCCCAGCTTAGGATTGCAGCACAGGCCTTGGAGCATCCTTAGGAGAAATAAAGAAGTGAAAGCCACGTGTTTTGTGAGAGAGCATTTCATGGCACTTGTAAGGGGCTTGGAGGTCTCAGAGAATAGGTTTTAAACATGGAATAGAGGGAATATTCTATTAGGAAGAATATAAGGTAAGAGCTATTATTTTAGTCACCTGCGTGCCCCCCCCACCCCTATCCCAGCCCAGGTTCAGATGTGATCAGCCAGCAGGGGAGAAAAGATCAAAGGAGATGGTACTGGGGTTTAAATGGGTCCCTGAGCCCAGCCAGGTGGTTGAATGTAGACACATGAACCAAGAGGTCATGGTTCCATTCCTGGTTGGGGCACATGCCCGGTTTGCGGGCTCAATCCCCAGTATGGGGTGTGTAGGAGGCTGCTGATCAATGATTCTCTTTCATCACTGATGTTTCTCTCTCCCTCCCTCCCCCTTCCTCTCTGAAATCAATAAAAATATATATATTTTTTAAATGGGTCCCTGGCATGCAGCCACCAGCACTGCTCCTTGGCGCTGTCGGGGGAAGGGGCTGCAGCATCACTGAACCCCTTTTAGGGATCTCAGATGCCCATAGGTGGATGTGAGAGCAGAAGAGAGTGTTGCTTGCCTTCCCGGGGTGGAGCCCAGGAGGCCAGGCGTCCCTCGGCAGCATGTCCCTCAGCAGCTGATCAGAAGACCAGCAATGGCTGAGAGGGTCTAGATCAGTGGTTCTCAACCTTCTGGCCCTTTAAATACAGTTCCTCATGTTGTGACCCAACCATAAAATTATTTTCGTTGCTACTTCATAACTGTAATGTTGCTACTGTTATGAATCGTCATGTAAATATCTGATATGCAGGATGGTCTTAGGTGACCCCTGTGAAAGGGTCGTTCGACCACCAAAGGGGTCGCGACCCACAGGTTGAGAACCGCTGGTCTAGATGATCAGATAGGTCTTGGGAGCCTGTGCATCCTGCTGTGCTGGGGGGAAAGCCACCAGAACCCCCAAGCTTCTCCAAGAGATGCAGATGTGGCCCAGATGGCAGCTGGAAAGAGGCAAAGAGGCTTTGCAGTTGGGATAAGGAGAAAACCAACACCATTGACTGGGCAACTGGAAGCCACAGTGGGGACCAAGGTCACGTGCTACAGATGCAGCAGGGGCAGAGGCCAGTACCCGAGAACCCACAAGAGAGTCAGCAAGTGGCCCCTCCTCATGGCCCTCGGAAACCCAATGATTCCAGGAAAAAGAGAGCAAAACAGAGGTTAAACCCCAAACTGGCCCTGTTTACATGAGAAGTGGCTGGTCATCTTGAACTGGTAAGTTTGTTTTCCACCTTTGGAGATGAGGGACAGAGAACTAAGGTGAGTTCTGTTAAAAAGAAACAGAGAGAGTTACAGTTTTGCACATCGAAGATGATGACTGCATAAATAATTCATACCTACTGCAGAATTTATAAATGAATTCATCACTGTTCACTTTTGAGTATAACCAAGATGTATAACAGGCAAATCCTCCATTGATGAAACAAACCCTGACTGAATCTCAATGGGCGAAGGAGGTGAGTATTCACATTAGAAAATGATTCTCCTCTTTACCAAAGATGCTACCGCTAACGTCCTTTAATTGTCCAGACGTCTAACGCAGTTAAAGAATGTTCGACTGAGTAAAGCTCATGTTTCTAGGCGGCCATCCAGCGCTGTGTTGAGGTCTATGCTGCTTTGCTTTAACCCAAACCTCAGCCCAGCATGCTCACGCTAGAACTATGACGAAGGCAAGAAAGACTGGCCGATGCGAACAGATGGAGCCGAAGGCCATGCCCCACAACCAGCTGTGGCACCGTGAAGGCCCTCTCCCGTCTGGGCTTCTTCTAGAAGGAAAGGCCTTCAGAGTCGCAGGTGGCTCTATGGTGTCTTCTAGCGCTAGTCCTGTGGCTGTGCATTTAGGAAGGTGCTGAGTTACAGACTGACCTGCTCCTGTTCTTGTACATAAGAACATAGAGCTTAGAAGCACGTCATGTGATATGAGCATGTCTGAGACTATGGTTAGATGCTAAATAGCATCTAGTCAGCTACACATTGAGTGTCCACTCTGTACTAGCCCCCAGCGAGACACTGTTAGGGTAACAAAGGGAGAGCCCATTTTCTGCCTAGGAAGAGAGGGCACCTCGGAGGAAGCAGAAAGAAGACCAAAAAGACACCACAAAGTCCAGGGCCCGAGGGCCCCGGGGAGGCAGGGCTCCCTGTCAGCTGCAGGCTCAGGAGGAGAAAGATGAGCTGGGTTTTGCAGCACAGGCAGGATTTCTAGAAAGCAGAGATGCAAGAGTGGGAACAGTGCTTCTCAAACGTCGATACACCTATGGACACCACAGCAGTGCGAGGGATGCAGGGCGCAGATGGACGGTGCCAGCTGGAGAAGAGGGAGTGGAGAAATGTCCATTCTCAAACATTTCCAAGGCTTTGGCCCTCTGTTGTCTCGCTCCCATCCAGCCACGGTGCTGTGAATATCTCCACGGAACAGCGGCTGGTGGCAACCCCCCAAGTCCTCCCCTACAAAGGAAGAAACTCAAGCCAAGGTCTTACTGTTCAGCAGAACTCCTCACTCCCTTGAGAAAGCAGGGTGTTTCTTAAGAAGCATTTGAGGAGCTGAAAATAAAAGTCAGAAATTAAAATAAAACAGATATACCAAAGCAGGAGCCATAGAGAGAGAAGGCGAAATCAGGAAAGCCAAACCAAAGTTAACTTTGGCCACTGAGCTACACTTAGCTGCGAGCCTCCTAAAAGCCAAAGAGAAAAGGGAAAGCCATCCTATTTAGTACAGCTAATAAAAGTAAATGTATCAAGTGCTGTATTTAGAACAGACACACTCCTGCTGAATGTTCAGAAAGTATGATAGAATTTTGAGGGTGTTGTGGAGGGCTTGCTAGCAACTCCCTTTGATTGCCTCAGCACATAGAATACGGAGTGAAGAACTCATATTCGCCAGGCCCTCGCTGCTGTACGGATACTTTACTAAGCACTGGATGGTAGAAGGAGAGCTAAGACACAATCCTCTCCCACCAAAAGCTTTTAACCTGATTAAGGAGATGCAACATGTAGTCAAATAAGTATTTATTCAAAAGCAAATGTTTGTTTGAGGTCTTTCTTGTGCTGGTCACATAATAGACTGGAATTCCCATTAGAGAGGCAGAAATTAAAAATTTCTCCCAGGTTAGGTTGAAAGAACAGTCTTAACAGAGCCTGGGTGTGTCTTTTATTTTTAAAAATCCAATCACAAGAAATTAGTGGGACCGCAGAAATCATTTCACTCTATCAAATCATCATGCTGAAAAAACTCTATAAACATGTCGACACTGAAAATGAAGGAAAATATTTTTGAGTAAGTAAACAACATAAACTGATAACAATGGGCACATGCACAGAAACCCAAACTCAGTTTATAGCTCATTCTCATGACAAGACAGAAGAAGAACTAGGTTAGAAATACGCTGCTTAGCTGTAAGCAACAGAAACCCTGACCAGACAGTGCTGCTCAAATTTCATGTGTGTTTAACTCACCTGGGGAATCAATGTTGAAATGCAGGTTCTTGTATGGTAGGTCTGGGATTGGACCAGGCAGTCTCTTGAGTCGAGAGGGACTAGACAGGTCATGGCCGGGGCTTTATTTGTCTAATCGATACGCTCTTCAGAGACAAGCCTTCCAGGTAAAGGCAGCCTGGGCTTGGAGGGAGACCGGTGACACCAGTCCTGGACCCAGGCCATTTGCAAGCATGCATGCATGTGAGTGTATGTTTGCAAAGAATGATGCATTTGGTCTAGTAAATTGAGGCCTACACGTTACCCTGAAACTTAAAATGCAAGTCACCCCCTAGGCAAGCCCAGGGTGCAGCATTAAGAGAAGCTCTTTGTCACTGTTGAAGGACAGTCGCAAGCAGCAAACAGCAGGCGCTGATGGAGTACAAATCATGACAGACAAATTTAATTGCTCTTTCTCTAATCTATACAAATGCCAGATGAGGAGATAAAAGGAAAGCAGTGAATATAATAGCTCTCGATTTCAGGAAAGTGCTTGGGAACACTGACTTGGGTGAGGTTCTGAGTGAAAAATAAATAATAACAATTCCAGTGAACCTGCTGGCGGGGTGTCCTGGTGCTGAGAAGGGAGGAGCCCCCTGCGTTCAGAGGGCACGGAAAAGGGGGTGCTAGAGACTGAGAGCAGAACCCTCTGTGCCCACATTGCCCAGAGCCTGCATCTCAACCGGGACCTGAGTCAAAGTCTGACCAGTCCTCCCCCAAGACTGTGGCCCTGGGAGCAGCTGACGACGGGCAAGGCCGGAGCTTGGCAAACGTGCAGGCTCTCAGGCCCCACCCAGCAGCCCAGCGGAGTCGGCTACCCACTGACATCCAGAGATACTGCTCTAACCTGCCAAGTTGGGGGGCACTCCCCCACCTTCAACCTGCTCCCCAGCCATGCCCCCCCAAACACTCTGTTCCAAAATTCCCCTTCTGCTCCCACAGCAAACGGCTACCTCGCTGCCCTGATGACAGCTGTTCAGGAGAGTCAGCCAAGCTAAGTGCAAACACCATGGGGTGTTTGTCTTTTTAAAATGAGTCAGTTAATTAGACGCTACTGGTGGGATTTCAGAGCACTTAACAGGGAGTGGGGGGGGGGGGGGGGGTGCGGAATGGAATGGTCCGGGGATCCCTCCAAGAAATAAGGAGTGTTGAATTGAGTGCCCCCCCCCCCACATGCTCAGTACTAGGATGCACTCATTTATTTCACACAATCCTGAAGCTGTCATTATCCCCCTTTTAGGGTGAGAAGTCCAACACTCAGAGAGGTGAACCAGCCAGAGGTGACCAGCCTGGTGCTGCCGGCTGCCGACTTCCGACGTCGGGGACCCCCCCAGCACCCTGATGCTCGCCCCACTCGCTCTGCCGACCTGTGTGGATCCCCTTGCCCAGCCCTGATCACACCCACTTTAAAGGACTGTCGCTGAGGGTGATCGTGATTGGTGGAGAGGGGCTCTCAGAACCTCCTCTGCTCCAACTTCCTTTCTTGCTCACAGGACTGAGGAACAGGAGCTGCGCACGCACTGAAAGACAGAAAAGCAGGAAAGCATATGAACTATCTGGGCGCTGGATACATGGGTTAGACTTGCTTGTTTCCAAAAACATGTGAAGTAAACTTACAGCATAAAATCTGTATGTATCAGTCCCTTTACAATAATAACTAATGAGAACCACGTGATAAGGGGAAAGGGAAACCTGACAGAGACCCAGCAAAAAGGCAGCTGCTGCCGTCAAGCATGTAACTGAGCTGTAGAGTCTCAGAGAGTTGAGGCAAAGAGTTATGATGACATTTTCCAATGAAAGTGAATGTTGGCAGAAGAGACCCACTATTTTAAAATACATATATATATATATATATATATTATTGATTTCAGAGAGGAAGGGAGAGGGAGAGAGCGATAGAAACATGAGAGAGCGATAGAAACATCAATGATGAGAGAGAATATTGATTGGCTGCCTTCTGCAGACATCACACTGGGGATCGAGCCCACAACCTAAGTATGTGCCCTGACTAGGAATCGAACTGTAACCTTCTGGTTCATAGGTGGACGCTCAACCACAAAGCCACACCACCAGCTGGGCAGGGAGACCCACTGTTTTCTGAGCCCTTAAAGGAAAACATCTTACGAAACTGACAGAGGCCCCTGCCTGGGAAGGAATGAAAAAATTATCTGTGACCTGGAGAAGCAAGCTGTTTGGGTAAGGTGCCTCCAAATGAGATTCAACTTGGAAAGGCATACGCATCAACACGGGAAGGAAAAAATAATCATAAAAACAGAGATGGATTCAGTAAGTTGGGGGGGGAGACCTCTAAAGTGGGCCCCCACGGAGAGAGACGCGGCTCCAGAGCAGAGCACAAATTAGATGGGTTTGCAATGGGATGTGGCAGAGGAATAAGTAAAGAGGGCAAGATAAGCTGGGCATGCGTGTGCAGGGTCCGGACTCGAAGCCGGGAGGCAATGGCCGCCGGTGTTGAGCTGGAGCCTGGGAGATTGAAGCCAGCTGCAGGCATCTCATTACCAGACAGAGGGGGGCCAAGTGGAGAGGGTTCAGGGAAGGGCACCAGGCATGATGAGGCAGCAGGAGAGATTAATTTACGAGGAAAGATTAAAAACTAAACGAGGAGAGCTGGGCTCTGGGAAGGCTGGCTCCAGGGCGTGGAGGGAATGTGCGAGGCACTCGGGTAGACAGGCAGAGAGGAGAAGGAGGCCTGGCCTGGACCATAAGTGATGAATGGGCCACAGGTGGGATGAGCTGAGGCAGTGATGGCAGAGATCTAGGGGCTGCAGACCTTTCTAAATGCTTGGCAAGGGCAGCTGGGCAGGAAGCTAGTGACTAGTGTGAGTACAGACCGTGTGGGTTCCTGCTGGCCGGTCGCGTTTATTACCTAGACAGGCAATGGCAGGCAGGTTTCAGAAGACGCGTGAGTTCTGTTTGGTCTTGATAGGCTTGGCATACATCCTTATAGGCAAGTGGGCAACAGGTTGGTATTCAGTCTGGACTTCGAGATTCAGGAATTAGCAATATGCCTGTGATAACTGAAGCCATGGTGTGAAGGAGATACCCAAAGGTTTGTAAGAACTGGAGAGCAGAGCACCAAAAGCAATCTTGGGAAATGCCAATGGCTACAGGGTGAGTGGGTGAAGGAAGGTGCTGAGGAAGGTGAGAAGGAGCAGCCTGGGAGTTCACTGGAAAACAGAGACCATGGAATCACACATCACGAGAGGAACAGTTCCAAGAAGGAAGGACTGATGAACAGTGTGAGGTGGCATCAAAATTCAAGCCAGTAAGGACCAATGTATCCACTAGACTCAACACTGTGGAGGTCATGGTGACCGGCAAGAAGAAGCTCGATGGATCAGGTGGGGCAGGAGCCAGGCTGCAAGACAGTGAGAGACATGTGGGCGGCGATGGCCAAGAGTGTGGCAAGGGCTTAGGATGCCTGGCCGAGAAGGGCAAGAGTGGGTTAGGACAACGCTTACACAGTGTCTGTGGTTAGGGAGGGCTTGGTTTTCTTTGGTTGCTTCTTAAATCAGAATGATCTGAACACGATTTCAGGTTATGGGGGTGAAGAGGTAGAAGATTTTAAGGGAATAAGAGAGAGGGAGCTGGACGGAGATCATGGTCTGGGAATGGGCTATGGGCACCTAAGATTTCAGAGTGGGATCTGTTCTGGGTCATTCCAAGCCACCAAATACACCTCTTCTCATGTGGCTTAAAACACCTTGGGACCTTCCCACTACTTTTAGGATAAGGAAGGACATCCTCCCCAGGCGGCCCATAGGCTCAGCATAGTCTGGCTGCCCCCAGCCTCCTCTTGTAACACATTCCTCCTCCCCACTCCCTCTAAACCCCACTCCCCTAAACTCCACTCCCTCTAAACCCCACTCCCCTAAACTCCACTCCCTCTAAACCCCACTCCCCTAAACTCCACTCCCTCTAAACCCCACTCCCCTAAACTCCACTCCCTCTAAACCCCATTCCCTCTGGCTTTCTTGCACATGCCTGGTACACTCCCCAACTCATCCTTTCTTTCATAACTCTGACTCACTTTTCAGATTTCAGCTTCTTTCAGTAAACCTTCCCTGTATTCTGACTTAGACAGCTTCCTTTATTATTGTTTATTTAGAACCACATTTCTCTTTTCCAGAGTATGTATTTATGCATTCTTTATTATGAGTACCCAATTCTGTAAGAGTAGGGACGATCTCCGTTTTTAATCACTGTGGTAACTCTAGCATCTAACACAGGGCTGGCATTGCGTAGGCCATCAATGCATAGAGTTTGAATGAATAAGTGAATGGATGAATGAATGAATGGCAAATGTTTGTGAGGGAAGGAAAACACATAGCCTCTCTTGTTATGGTAAGACAGGACAAGCCTAGGGATCTGGAAATGGCAAGTATTTTGAGTAATTGAGCTCCAGGTCCACGCCCCGAGCCGACATGGCAGAGCTACCCACGGCCCCAGACTACACACGGGAAGAGGGGGCACTCTTCTGAGAGCAATTCAGGCTGGCACCAGCAGCCAACTTCGTTTAAAGAGGCATAACACTTTAATTATCGTGGCACTCCAAAGGGCTCATACAGCTGAGAACTAATTGCTGGTACAGGCTGCCTGGGTGAAGTCGGTGTGCGCTCCAGAAAGGGGCAGGGAGACAATGAGACTTGGAATTAGTATGCCAGAAACATCCAAACCGCATTCATTGTGTTCATAGAAATACCTAAGAATATTAGATATTTGGGGGCTTATTATTCATATTAGTTATAATATGGAAATCAAATTTTATTTCTAAACTGCAACCAAATGGCATTTTCTATTAAAACTTTAATAGCAAACCAGATTAAGCAATGCTACGGTTACATATTAGTAATTCAGTTTGGTTATAACTTACGTATTTTTTAAATTTTTTTATGAATCATTATGGGATGAAATAAAGCAAGATATTTTCCAAAATGAACTGAGAAGACTTTTCTTTGGTGAAACAGAGAAATTGCTTAACAATTCAAATTAATAATATAGTCTTAGTGAAATAAGCAAAGATAAGCACTAATAGTGAAGCTTCACACTCATGAAAATAATTCACCTTCTTTGTCCTGAAGAACTAATAGCCAGAGGGTCCTACGAGGTCAACTAATCAGATACCCTCTGTTGAGACAAAATTACATGGAATCCCTCTCTGAAGCCTGACACCTCACTAAGAACCAACCTTGACTTACTTCTTTGTCCAAAGTGCAGTGGCCTTCCCTTAAATGTATTTGGATTTCCCACTGCCTCTTGCACGTAGTATGTGTTCAATGAAAGTTTGATATGTTCATTTAATAAATCAATCAATCATAAGTTGATCTCTCAAAGATACACTAAGCCACAGTAACAACAATCATATGGCTGACGCACATGCAGCACATTCCAGGTGGCAGCCACTACCCAGTGCCATGCCCTTGTAACTCACTTCCTCCTCACAGCATCCCTGTGTGGTAGATGCTACTGTTACCCACTGGACAGAGGAGAACACTGAGGCATGAAGGGCTTGAGTAACTTGCCCAAGGTTATCATCAAGCAAGTGGCAAAACTGTGACTCAAACACGGGTCCTCAGCCTCCAGAGCCCACACGGTGGGCCTGCTCTTCAGCTCTCACCCTACATTGTTATCAGACGCCAGCTCCCTTGTAAGGGAGCACATCCTCCATGGCTTTGTAGAGGCCGCCCCCTGGCACAGCGACCAAAGCCACCAGTCCCCTCTGTATCCTTCAGGGAAGCGGTCCGTGTCTTGCAAAAGTCCAGTGTCTACAAGGGATTGGGGAGGCACTTGTTTGTATCTGCATTTCTAGGCTCCTGCCGGGTTACCTCTCCCAGCTCAAGGCCGCTCCCTTTGGTCCTATTGGCCAGCCCCTGTCCTCGAAGGGCAGCAAGTAGCACCTCCCATGCAGGCAGGTGATGTCGAGTATCAGGTTGTCAAGGAGAAGAACGGGCCCCCTCCCCTGGCCGATGCCTTAAGTGTCCTCTTTAGGCTGTTTGCTCGGCTACTTGAGAAAGGGGTTGGTGATAATCAAAACCATGCATCTTCACTGGGAAAAATGTCAAACCACACCAAAGCGTAGGGAGGAAATAATTACAGTTCCTTCCCATTCCTCCCTCCTTCACCTCGCCCAGAAGTAAACAGATGACCCACTTCACTCTCAGACTGGGCCAGTTACAGAAATTGCTGCCTGTAGAGGTGTGAATACCCCCAAGAAGAGAAACCCCTTACGTTGCCTTGGCTCCCGCAGCCCTCTCTGCTCCCACCCGCCCTCACACCCCAGCTGCACTCCCTGAGGTGAGGAATTGAAGGGAGGAGGGAAGGGGATCTATGGGCCATGAACCCGGTTGGGGACAAGGGAGTCTTGGATGGGGCTGTGATAGAGCAGGAAGGCAGGAGCCCCCCAGAGGAAATGTGCAAGCTTCATACTTGAGCTAAGGTCTGGGCCTAGAAGCCAAGAGAGAGGAATGGCCTGCTGGAGAGGCAGATGTGGTCGGTGCTGGGAGGAAACTCAGGGGCGAATCTGGCTGAGAAATACACATGGAGCAGCCGGCAGCCCCAACACACAGCTTTCTCCACGTCTCCTCTTGCCTTGAGTACCCAGGACAGGTAATGACACACTTTTCTTCTCTCTCTCTCTCTCTCTCTCTCTCTCTCTCTGTCTCTCTCTCTCTTCCCAGTCTTAAAGCCACCCTGTGATTCAGCCTACAAGCGGTCTGTCTTTGGAGCTGGCTGCCTTTGCTCTTTCAAGCGGTCTGTCTTTGGAGCTGGCTGCCTTTGCTCTTTCACGGGTTAACACTCCCGGCTCAGGCAGAACAACGGAGCGCACTGAGAGAATAACCACATATAATCCCCCTCCCCTTCTACTCCCCCAAACCAACAAAAACCAACCTTGTCATTTCCCCTTCCCCTGGGGTGCACTGTGCTTCCCTCCAGAATCGGGAGTAAATTATCTCCAAAGAAGGGTTCATTAAGAATAAATAATAATTTGCACTTCTAATGCACCTTTTGTCTAAGTATCTCAAAGCGCTTTACTTAATTAATTAATTAAGAGAATTAATTAATTCGGAAAGCACTCCTGGAGGGAGGGAAGGCATACTTAATGACACCTGTTTTCCAGATGAGTAGACTGAGGCCTATAGGAAAGGGCTCAAGGTCACAACAGAAAAAAGTGGCGGCATCGAGTTGGGGGGTGGGGGGCGTTAAGACTAGCTTTGCTCCAACATGTTAAGATTTTGTTGGGCAAGCCAGGAAAGTCCCTGGGGGGCGTGGGGAACAGGAAGTTGGTGAGGAAAAAGTTGCTATGGCCACCTTTAGACGTCAGAGAAGATGAGGCCAAGACGAGGAACTCCACAGAGGCTATAGGTCCAAGTACACTAGGTGCCAGGACCGAGGGGTCAGGTGCCCTCTATCCAGAACCCAGGCTGAGTGGGCTCCCGACAGAGGGTCTGAGCCCTCACAGGCACGAGAGTCAGCTGGGTTTGAGTGACAGGCACATGGCTCCCCTGGCAAGGTGGCAGTTGGCATACAATTAAATGCTTCTGAGCACCAGCACCTCCCAGGTGCTCTCTGTTGAGACTAGAGCTAATCAGAGTTCGGGCTCTTTGTCTGCAGGTGGGGCAAGCAGGCTCCCCTGCTCAGCCCGGTGAGGGAGAGGCAGTCAGGGCTCGTAGAACACTCTCCCAAGCCTAACCCTTGGGGTGCCCCTCAACCTCCCATCAGCATCTGGTCACTCCAGACACTGCCCTGGGACTCAAGTCCCAACAGGAGGCAGAGATGCAGGCACTTCCCAGCTGTCCCCCACCCTCTCCATGCTCCTTTGTGCCAGTCCAGCCAGCCCTCACCCCCACCTGTTCCCAGCAAAGCTAACTAGGCCACATATGCACGCACACCCCCAAGCACACATGCACACAGACCCCATGAACATGCACGGCTCTACAAATTAACAACCCAAGCTTGTCTTTTTCATTGTGTTTTTATTATGATGCTCCTCAATGATGTTTTTAAATGAATTTTGAATAGTCCCCGTAATTTGGTTTGTTCTACATTGCAATGCAAGTACCAGGGCCCCGCAGGAATTGCTGCGAAGAATACAATATTATGTGAGCGTGGCTTCTGCTTGCCTTTCTGCTTCCTCATAATTAAGCTTTATTGAGTTGTAAAATGAATAACAATTTTTAAGAAAACTGTTTATTGATCCAGGTGCGCATGCAGACATATAAGAAAACTTTCTCCAATTCCTGACCTCACCAAGTGGCTCCAGACCCCAGTCTGCTCCCTGGTCCTGCTATGAGCAGTGGATCCCCTTTGGCTGCAGGCGGAGCTTTCTCTGACACTGGGAAGCAAACTATTGGTGTCTGCATTGGGAATGGGAACCTAACTAGGGCTTGTTAATGGCAGAAGTCAACCGAAATTCCAGGGACTCCTGACTTACCTTGACCTTAATGTCTAGTTTTGTCACTTGGGAAGTCTATCTTCGGTGAAGACACTGTGCCCTTTGGAAAAAAAAAAAAAAAAACTCAAAAGACTTGAATGTAGAGCCCAGCACTATAAAACTCCTAGAAGACAGCATAGGAGAAAATGATGGCTTGGGTGCGGCAGTGACTTTTCAGATACAGCACCAAAGGCCCCATCCACGGGGGAGGAGAGGAACTTCATTAAAATGAAAAACCTTTGCTCCGTGAAAGACAATAAATATCAAGACCGACCACAAACTGGGAGAAAAGGACTGCTATCCAAAATAATACAAAGAACTCTTAAAACTCAACAATAAGAAAACAAGCAACCTGATTTTAAAATGGGCCAAAGATTTTAACAGACACCTCACCGAAGAAGATATACAGACGGCAAAAATGCATATTCAAAGATGCTCTACATCAGATGCCATCAGGGAAATGAGTATTAAAACAACAATAAGATACCGCTGCACACTGATTAGAATGTCCACATCGAGAACTCTGACAACACCCAATGCTGGTGAGGACGAGGAACAAAAGGGACTCACTCAGTACTGATGGGAATGCGAAACGGTGCATGCACATTGGAAGGCAGAGTGGCAGTTCCCAACAAAGCCACATACACTCACACCACATGGTCCGGCAATCAAATCTCTTGGTATTTACCCAAAGGAGTTGAAAACTTACATCTACATAAAAACCAGCGCATGGGTGTTTATAGCAGCTTATTCATAATTGTCAAAACTTGGAAGCAATCCAGGCATCTTCAGTGGGTGAATGGATGAACTGTGGTACATCCAGACTAATGGAATAGTATTCAACACTAGAAAGAAATAAGCTAACAAACTATGAAAAGAAATGGAGGAGACAAACGTATATTGCTAAGTGAAAGAAGCCAAGCTGAAAAGGTTACACACTGTATGCTTGCAACTATATGACACCTGGAAAAGACAAAATTATGGCAACGGTCAAAAGATCGGTGGTTTCCAGGGGTTGGAGGTGCAACAGAGAGGATCTTTAGGGGAGTGAAAATTCTATGACACTCTGATGATAGATACATGTCATTATACATTTGTTCAAATCCATGGAATGTACAACACCAAGAATAAACACTAAGATAAACTATGGAGTTTGGGTGATTATGATGTACCAATTAAGTAATCAGTTGTAACAAATGCACCGCTCTATTGGAGATGTTCATAATAGGGGAAGCTATGTGTGTGTGGAGGCAGGGGGCTTATGGGAAATCTCTGTACCTTCCACTCAGTTTTGCTGGAAACCTAAAACTGCTTTAAAAACAGTCTTTAAGCCTGGCCGGTGTGGCTCAGCTGGTTGAGCACCGAGAAGTTGCCAGTTTGATTCCAGGTCAAGGCACATGCTTGGGTTGAGGGCTCAATCCCCAGTAGAGAGTGTGCAGGAGGCAAATGACCGATCTTTCTCTCTCACGATATTTCTATCTCTCCCTCCCTCTCCTTTCCTCTCTCTCTAAAATAAAATCACTTTTTAAAAGAAGCATTTTAAAAAGAAAGAACTAAATTGCTGCAAGCAGCCACCTATAATGCCAATAGTAACTATGGGGAAAAAGATATTAAAGAGAGAGAGGAATGGTGGTATGTATCCATAAGATTAGATCAGGGTGCACATATATATACACACATGTACACTTTCACTCCTTGCATTCCACATGGCATGTCACATGTGGATGTTGGAAAACTAGTGTCTGTCTCATAATTTCTATGATTTCAGGGTGTGTATACTCATGTGTATTGTATATGTGTGTGCACATATGTGTACACAACTTTGTGTACACTTAAAGTTATAGACATGCAAATGTATTGATTCTATTAACTGCATTTGCAAACTGTATGCATGTATTAATGCATTATGTTGTGCATAAATATATACATGCATGTTTATATGTGTGCATATCTCTCTCTCTCTGTGTGTGTGTGTGTGTGTGTGTGTGTGTGTGTGTGTGTAAATAATGCTATCATGGCTAGCAGTGAGGAGAGGACCGGCAGCTGGGTGAACCTCCGAATGACAAGCAGGGTATGAGGACCTGCATGTCCAGGCAGGTTCACTGCTGGAAAGTGGGGCCTGCAGCCATCAGAGCCCTGAATTAAATGTCCCAAGGGCACTGCCATAGGGAGCAGGCTGACGTCAAGGCCATAGGGGCCCTTGACCCTGGAGGGCAGGGCAGCTGGTCTCCCCCCAGAGGAACAGAGCTGAGCAGCATTAGGCACAGGCTGACCCCGGGGCTGGGCAGCAGGGAAGTCAATACGCGAATAGGCTTGAGGGTGTGAAGCCTTGGGAGGCCCTTCCCTCCTCACTCTCCAGATTTGGCCCCTGGGAGCTGGGAGGAGGTAGACGCATGGATTTATGTGAGATCTGCCTAAGCGGAATGCCCTCGCAGTGTTTCTGAAGCCAGCAATGGGACATTCAGCTCGTCTGGCCACGAGAAAACTGAGGCCGGCCAGGAATCAGGTTAGCCCAGTACACAGTCGGCAATAACTGATTGTTAGTGAGTCAGGGGTGAAGAAATGAATGACAAGATGAGTGAAAGGAAAGAGGAAGCAGAAAGGATTGAGTGGATAACAGGGACCAACTTGAACTCTTGGCTGTCTGTTCCTTATTCCAAAGAAGGGAAACAAGAGAAGCTAGCAGAAGTTAATTTATAAAAAATGAAGAATAAGATCTTTCTATTTTCTGGGGGTGGAGAGGAGATATTGAAAGGGAGTATGCATGAAGCATTGTGTTTTCACATGTGATCATTTTGGAGGGTGTTTGTGTGTGTGAAGGGGAGTTTATGTGGACATGTTGTGGGGTATATGAATCAGACCCTGGATAAAGAGGGAGAAAAATCATTTGCTGAAGTCAAAGGCCTCCTGAGATAATACTGTGGTTGTGTTAAATCTCACAACCACAGTCACCACTGATTTATTTTATAAACGTAGTCACCACGGAGCTGGGCACTGTGGAGAATGCCCAATGGATCAGACCCACATTATCCCCTGAAGGAACCCACAGAGATAAGGTGTGTTTGCATTAGAACCAAGGGAGAGATTGCAGTGAGCCGAGAAGAATATACAAGTGAGGTGCAAGAGGAGTTAGAAGACAAGAGGCAATATTCTGTGTGTATGTGTGTTTATGTGTATGCACATGTGTGTGGTGTGTGAGAGTCTGGGTGGAGAGCCTCTGTAGTTGAGCATTGGGATTTTGACTCATACATACAGCTGGGTTTGGTATATATTATACGGGGAATGTTGCAGCTATGATTTCCTGTCTCCTCCATCACTCTGGAGCATGTTATTAGAAGGTCATCGGTGAAATGACCATATAACTTATTGTTCAAATAGGAACACTTGAAAGTGAAAGAGGGCACGGCTCATAACGATATGCCAGGCAACTGGCATAGCCTGGAGCTGCCCTGTGCATGCCAGGGCTTGAGTTACAGAGGTTTGCCACGGGCTGTCCTTGGAGCCCAGCAGCCAAAGTGCGGGCTGACCCACGGGCAGGGGCAAGCGCTCGGGGAGGCAAAGTGGGAGAAAAGGCTCCTGGGGCCCCAAATGTCCTGCCTCCCCACAGCTGGGCTCGGCATTCAGGGCCCAGAAGCTTGCTGCTCAGCTTGGGATCTTAGCACTTACTCCATCCACTTTAGCACCACCATTTTGCCCCTCTCACTGCCCCCACCCCCCAAGTGCCAGCCCAGGCAGGCTGCTCTAATGGATTACTTGCATTATCTCCCTCATCACTGCTTAAATATTTATCAGACCATTATGTATTTAGTGGCCAGGAGGGGGAGTGGAAGGGGCAGGAGGCAGAACTCCTTTGGCCAGATGCAAGGGTTAATTACAGATCGGATAAATCCCCCCACTTCTCACCCCACCCCCATTTAAAAATTAAATAAACAAACATGGTCTGGAGATGGAAAGTGGACCTTTACTTACATGTAAGGAAGTCCAACGCCACCTAATCCAGGTCTGAGTGCCTCCCAGGGCCTGGTTTTAGCATCTGTTCCCGGCCCCGACCTGCACACCTGTGGGCTGCCTGGGCCTTACACCAGCTTCTAATTAAAAACAATTCTTCCCTTTTTTGCTTGTCAAGCAACCAAAATCCAAGCTCTCCTAGAACTGGAGTCAACATCCGCCTCATAAAAGAAGTTCTGAAGGTAACTCCGGGGCTGGCACTGTGAAATATTGTTCATTATAACGAAGCAGCTGAGATAATGCTGCTTTCTAATTTCCCTTTCTCAGTCAGAAATTAAATAAAAAGTCATGTCTAAATTACAATACTGGATTGAGATCAGAGGAGGGCCCCATGCAGAGAGCTCATGATCTATCCTCCCCACATTTTACAGCCATTACAAAAGATGATTGTTGTTGTCTTCCCCTCCCTTGTCTTTGAGGCCATTTACATTTCTTCTGAACTCTCACTGTGTTTTATTCGAATCTCTTCAAAGTGCCAGTGCACATAATAAGTCAATCACAAACTTAAATTAAGAAAAAAAAAAAGTAAACTCAGGCAAACTTGGGCTCTGAACTCCAAGATGAACTAACTGGAGGGCCCCTGACTGGGCTGTTAACCATCACCTTCTTGGCCCTGCAGTTTTGCCCACTGCCCAGTTGGCAAAGTCTTCTCCATGGGAGAATCAGGGCGGGGAGGACTCACTCCTCGCAAAAACAGCCTGCATTTTTATAGCCCTCCCTTGTTGCAGAAAGGCCCCTTGGACAAAATGGAAATGCTGGACTGGCTGGTAAGGGGTATTTAAAAAATTCCAATGAACCTGTAATATCATGGGTAATCGAGCACGCATTTGACTATCAATAAGGGGGGAAGAGGAACATTGGCACGTCTCGACAGTTGCAATTCAAGCATTCTGGGTTCTGAGAAGTTGTTGGCATTTCCAGGATGTTGCACAAAAATTTGGTGCTGAAAATCATTGTTTTTGTTGGAATGGATTAAATAGCATCATTATGAACTACTTTTACTATATGCAAGTTGCTTCCTATCAACTGCTTAGATAATATAAATTGAGCACCTACTATGTGAAAGGCGCCGGGCAAGATTGAGCAAGTGATGATCTCTTCTACTAGAGTCCTGTGATCAGGGCCCCTGAGGCACTAGCTGCACTTGGGTGCTCACTCTCCAGCTGGGACAAGAGTACATTTAGACTTTAAGATGCAGCCCAAATTACTGTGAGTGTAGGGCTGCTCCAGGGAAGACTCTAAAAGTTCAACGGAAATGGGTTTCTACAGGACACATTAGTCAGATAGAACCTGGCAGAAGAGAGGGGCTTGAGCTGGGCTTTGCAGACCAGGTAAGATTTAACAATGAGGACAGAAGATGAGAAACACTTCAGGAATGGCACAGTGTGAGCAAAGGCCCGGGGTTGGGATGCACAGGGCATTAGGATACAGAAAGGTCTGGACAGACAGAGTGCCTCATGGTCTCCTATGGCCACAAGCAATCTACCTGTGGCTCCTCAGAAGGCCACTCAAGGTAGGCGGGGCCTGACTGCCTACGCTATGGTTACCATGGCCAAGTGGCATCTGGCCCATGCTACATTTCAGAGCTGCAATGAGAATGACCAAGGAGCTACTCTACAGCTGGACACCTAGTCCAGATGCCCCACAGGCCACCATCATGGAGACACTGAAGCTCTTCCCCTACCAAAGGGCATCATGTGCAGCCCAAAATGTTGCAATCAGAGGAGAAAAGCGGGGGGAGGGAGGCTGAGTGGAGTTTAATAGCAGGTGTCGTGGCAATGGCCCTGGACTGGACTCATGTCATACACTTTGTCTTTTTGCAGTTTTGTGCCCTTCAAGTGTCATCCAAGCCAGCTGCAGAGTGCATGCTCCAACAACATATCTATATTCAGCAAATTAGAGTGCCGTCATTCTTCCGACTCCTTGACGTGAAGAAGTTCAGTTGGACTTAAAACCCATTCACCTCATCGCAATACTCCATTTCAACACTCCATTTGTCAATGGAAGAAAAGGAAAGCTGTTAAATTCTTTAAATATAATTTCAACTCTTATGAATCTTTAATAGTTATAAAAATGGCTTTAAATTTTTTATCACCCACTTGTGCAAAGTTTCTTATCAAGGGTGATTACCAAGAATTTGTAGAGCTCATCATTAAACGAGTCTTGATCAGGCATGGTATATAGTCACTTCAAACATAAACCCTGATATAAAATAGTTACATTCATGGAAAGAAGTGAGCTCACATTTCTCATTAAAGTTGGGAAAATGTTTTATCCTAATTCAACATATAATATCTTTCCTAATACACTATATTTTATTTTTCATTTTGTATAATTAAAGAAAATGGAATGATTTTTCCCCAAGCCCCATAGAAATATCCCAAATCCCCTGCAGTTTCCTACAATGTGCAGTACAAATATTCTTGTTTCCATGTGTGTCGTGACTTTAAAAAGCTGGACAGCCCTGGTCTAAGGTATCTTGCTTGTCTTCGTGGACTTTGGGAGGTACATGAGTCTGACTGGCAGACAGCTGTCCCCTTGCCAGTGTCTGCAAGATCAGTGTGGCCATCAAACTTCCCAGACCTAACAGAAGGGTCTACAGGGGCCAAAGATGGTACCTTATGAACCTGAGGAGGTTCCCCTTGGAGCTGCTCCACTGATACCTTCCTTTTGTGGATGCTGCTCAGGACTGAGTCCTTACTGGTAGCAAGACGTGTTATAGTGAAGGAGGGAGGAAGAGTGGAGTAGGGGAAGGTGTAGCCCCCAAATAGCAAAGACATGCTCACTGGCTCACCCAATCCAACTCTTCGTCTTTAGTTTTTCTAAGCTCTCTACTCTACCTCTTGATTTTAAATAACTTCCTGAACTATAAATGCAAGAGTTCCAAATGAAAACTGATTGATAGCCTCGTATAATTATATAATAAAAACGCACCGAAATGCATATACATTATGTGTGGGCTCGTGTGTCTATATGCATCTGTATCTATTCCAGAGGGAGGAATATGCAATAACATCTCCTGAAACAAATTGTCAAGGTGTCAATAAGGAATCTCATAATGAATGTGTGGGTGTGATCTGGGGTAATTTCATCGCAATTATGTTGCTCAGGCTGATTTCCCAAGACAGGTCTTAAAGGCACAAGTCCCATTCCCAAGTGGAAAGCCGGGTGCTTTGCTTCCTATGGCATCGGCAAAGCACCACATTTCCAGGCCAAAAACGCCTTCCCTCAAGCAAGCCAGAGAGATCGGAGGACATCAGGTGATTAGGCAGAGTGTCAAAGAGCTACTGGTCACAGCTACAAGCTTTAAAGATCTGGGGGAATTTTCCGTGTCTGGCCCCCAATAATGTGAAAGGCTGTTTGTGGCTAAAAAGTAACAGTGCTACTCAACCAGAGAAGTCAGGATTCTGAACGATGAGTATTAACTATATCAAACACTGTTCAAAAGGTAGGGGATGAGGACGAGCAGAGGTGGGGACTGGGCGGGCATGTGCTAGAGGAGGCAAGGGGAGAATATGTGGCCGGGGCCCCCGAGGAATTGCCAGCCTATCTGAATGGATAGATGTGTGAGCAAATACCAACGATTCAATGTGAAATGGAATGTGAGAGAGGTCTAACCATGGGAACTGGGGAGGGGGTGAGAACATAAGAAAGACTGTGTAGCATAACTGTGAAGCCAAGCCTTGAAAGTAGAATAAAAAGTGCAATCAATATCTAAGAGATATTGTGCCCTGCTCTATGTGGGGCACAAAGGGAGCCTTCCCTCAACAAATTTTGTTGCATGAAGTACAGGCTGCATTCAGGAATCTTCTCAGCAGGGACAAGGGTCCCCAGTCACCCATCAGAGACCAAGATCCAGACTTTGCTGTCAGGAAGAGCCATGTGGTCCAGGAAAGTGTGTGAATGCTGGCCCAGCCACAGGGCCAGGTCTGGGCGGTCCAGGAAACAGACTGGAAGAGGAAGAGAAAGCGGGAGATTCCATAGGAAAGGGGTCAAGGGCAGAAATCATTTTCTCCACCTTCTCAACAACATCTAAATCTAGACCAGCCAGCTCACACCAGAGACCTCTGAGTTTTTGCTGATACCTCTGTGCCGATCCCTGCAATGCCCCTCATTTCCCTTCCTCATTGCTGTCCCTGAGTCCTGTCACCTTGGCCTTTGTAACATCTGTCGACTCTCTTAATCAGGGGTCGCCAACCTTTCGGACCTCACGGACCACCAGTGGTCCGCGGACCACCGGTTGGCAACCGCTGCTCTAGATCACTGCAATCATGTCTTGATTGGCCTTGCGCCCCTTTGATCCATCCACTCCCTACTACCAGCCTGACTTTTCAAAAATACTTAAAACTCCCCTCCCTTAAATCTTCCACTGTCCACCTCCCAGATAAAGCTTAAACTGCTAGGCATTTCCAGGAAGACCTCATGCCCTCATGTCTCCTTGTCTTAGCAGCTCTCTGCCTTCCTTGAACTGAAGGCCACAGTCATGCTAGACTCTGTCTAGTTCCTCCAATGCCTCGTGCTTCCTTGCAGTTCCAGACCTTTAAACATGCCATTCTCTCTCCCTCTAAAATGTCCCTTTCTCTGTTCTCTATTAGGAGATCAACTCATAAACAACATTGACGACCCTCTCCCTCCGGGATTCACTGTCAGGGTCAGATACCCCACCTCTGTGCACCAGGCACGTTGGGTGTTTTGATCTCTAACAGAAACAATGAACTGTCTCTCTACTAGCCCATCATGCTCCTGACCATGCCTATTACCTGGACAAACCCACCACCCACCACCTAGCAAAGTTCCTGACACTCAGCATGTGCTCAATCAATACTGGGAACGGGAGGAGGGATGTTTGGTTGGATGGAGGGAGAGGGAAGGAAGTGAGCAAAGGCACCGAGGTAGGGGAGCCAAGGCGGGTCTGAGGAAGCCTGAAGAGTCAGGTGTGAATGGAGTAGAGATCTTTGTGGTGAGCCATGGGAGTAGGGCCAACTGTGGGGGCCTAAAATGCCCAGGCTTTACCAGGATGCTGCCTCGCAGAGCTGTTTCCCTCTCCTGGCTGGGCCACACAGGAGCCTTTGTCTCTGCGCCGCTTAGATGTGTGCATGCTGTGTATGTTGCACTCTTTCATGATGGCTGTTGTTTGTCGGAATTGATTAGCCTTTCTGCGTGGGAGCCATCTGCTGTCTGTCAGGCTCCTGTCTCACCAGCATGTTGATTTCAATAAATTATTATGGCACTTGGAGTCGGCTGGGTAGTTTGATGCTGTGAATCCCACACATCCAACTCAGAACTGGATTGAAAGCTATTTAATGCTCTTTCCCCACTGCCTTCTCTCTTGCTCAACAGCACCTAAAGCAAACCTACTATCTGGGGCTGCCCAATACATTCTGTACCTTCTCCTTTCTTCTGGCTACAGGATTGAACAGCTGACCCTGGCCTGACCACCACAATACCCCATCCCCCTGGATACAGGGACTGGTCTGGAGTGAGCCTATGGGTGAGAAAAGTTGTCTTTCCACTAAGGTTACAAAGATGGAGGATGCATATTTAGAGCTTTTAGTGGTCATCTTTGCTGGCATGTGAAAAGAGCTGAGCAGATACAGGCAAAGATGAGACATAGATAATGTCCTAGAGGAACTGAGCCTTTGGTTCATTCCTACAGCTCCTCCTTCAACTCTGGGAGCTACGTCAAGTTCTTCCCAGCTACAGGTGTTTTTACGTTTCTTTTTATTTAATCTGATGTGAGTTAAGTTTGTGTTACCCACAATACAGAGATTCCTGAATACACAGCATCATTAATCAGGTATATGGGAGTCATCCTCAAATCTCCTTTCCTTTCACCCAAAATCTAAACAATCACCAAGTCCTCTTAATTCTACATCTAAGATGTCTTTTCAGTTACTCCACTCTCTTCCCTAACTTTCTCTCAGCTGGGTCACACAACAGCATTCTAACTGGGCTTCCTGGGATCTTGTCCCCCCCCCCCCAAATCCAAGTTTGTCTTTCTAGAATCCAACTTTGCTTCCTAAAGTTTACAAGGCATCCATTGCTCATAAAACAAATCCAAACTTCTAAGCCCAGGATACTAATCCATCTCTATCTTGTCCACCTACCTCTTCAGTCCCAGCCCCTAATGTTCCCCACCTCCCATTCTCCAAGCCTCTAGGCCTTTGCACATGTTCTTCCCTGTGGCCAGAAGGCCTTCCCAACCTTATTCATCTGGTTTCTGGTCTGGCTTTCTCTGATTCAGCTCACAGTGCACTTCCTCTGCAGAGTGATTGCAGCCTTGCTATTGACAAGATGGGCATAGCTTTCCTCTGTAATTCATGGCACTTCGGTGTTTGAGCTAAAGAAGGGAGATGACATGGCAGAGCAGTGAAGAGCATGGGCTCTGAGTCAGAAGACCTCAGTGTGAGTTCTGGCTCTCACCTTTACTCACTGTGTGGACTTGAATGAGTCACGTCATCCTGAGGCTCACTTTTCTCAGTGGCAAATGGGAGAAATAAATAAGGTGAGCAGTAAAGGTTAAATGAAAAACTAGATCAAGTTCTTAGGTAGGATATAGCAGATACCCAATAAGTGGCAGCTCTAATCATTGTGTTTATAACTTTACTAGAGGCCCAGTGCACAAAATTCTTGCACTCGAGGGGGTCTCTCAGCTCGGCCTGCACCCTTTTGCAGTCCGGTAACCCTCAGGGGATGTCCGACTGCCAGAAGAGGCTCCTGCCACCACCTCTGTGCTCACCAGCTGTGCCTGGCTTCTGGCTGAGGGGCGCTCCCCCCTGTGGGAGTGCATTGACCACCAGGGGGCAGCTCCTGCATTGAGCGTCTGCCCCCTGGTGGTCCGTGCACATCATAGCAACTGGTTGTTCCGCCATTGGGCCAAAACCAAATCTCCAACATTGCCCGAGGGGTCCCAGATTGTGAGAGGGCGCAGGCCAGGCCAAGGGACCCCACCGGTGCACAATCGGGGCTGGAGAGGGACGTAGGAGGTTGGCCAGCCGGGGAGGAACCACAGGAGGGCTCCAGGACATGTCTGGCCTGTCTTGCTCAGTTCCAATCAGCCGGACCCCAGCAGCAAGCTAACCTACCAGTCGGAGCGTCTGCCCCCTGGTGGTCAGTGCACATCATAGTGATTGGTCGACCAGTCGACTGTCTGCCCCCTGGTGGTCAGTGCATGTCATAGCGAGCAATTGAGCGGCCTTAGCATATCATTAGCATATTATGCTTTGATTGGTTGACCAGACGACCGGACGACCTGACACTTAGCATATTAGGCTTTTATTATATAGGATATTATCTGTATATCAATATATGAAATCTCCTTCACCTACCTCACCCTCAACCCCCATCCCAAGCTCTTTGGTGGCAGGGCCTGGGTACTGCATCTTATTCTGTTCTGCATCCCTGACACCTAGCATTGTGTCTGGCACATAGTGGGCATGCAATGAATATTTAATAACTTTATCTCTTTCACCTACTCTTTTACTGGGGGGGCAAGGTTTGGGAGGCACTACTCTTACTCTCTCACTAATACTGAGACTCGACATGGCTCACAACTGACTAATAATAAGGTCTCCATAGGAAATAGTTCAGAAGGGACAATCAGTGAGTCAATCAACCTTACAGAGGATACAAATATGAGTTCTCTTAAATCCCTTCATTCTTTGCTAACTAAGCTCTGACTTTGATCAGTTCCAACTCTCAAGGAAAGCGATCCTATTCTCAATTCATAAATAAGTTCTAAAAAATCTAAGCCAATCATGACAATACCACCCCTCTTGCTGGATCTTGGTGTGGAAGATAGACATATGTCCCAGTGTGTGCCAAGGAGGGGAAGTCCTCTGTGCAGCTTTTGGGAAAGGTTTTTAAGAAGAGATACGAAAAAGAGTCCCTTTTCTTTTACCCCACATTGTTCTGTCTGCCAAAGATGCCTTGAACAGCGACACTGCTATCTGGTAACCATGCAGGAAGCCCACTAGGATGGCAAGGCAGAAGAATGGGAAAAACCCGGGCCCCTGATGGCACTGCCTAGTCATAGAATGAGCCAGCTCAGGGGCAGCCCTACCTCAGAAATTCTTGCTTGATGAGATGACATTTGTCTCACTAAATCAGTTAAATCAGAGTCTTCTTATTTGGAGCAAAAAACAAAAAAAAACCACATCCTATCAGATTCACTTCACTTTACAGCTTTCTCCCCACATGTCCCTGCTCATTCCTTTCGTGGAGATCTCATAATACTCTCATTTTCCCATGCCTTTTTTATTTTTTACATGTAATGTTCCCTCTTCTTGAAGAGCATAACTCATCTTTCACTCTTTTTCCCGAAGCTAATTTTTACTTACCTTCTGAGGCATGACTCACGCTCCCTAAGGGTTGTATATCTGAACACAAGCATGGTTCTTCTTAAAAGTATCCCATGGTTCCTCTAAGGACAATCTAGGTAACCCCTCCTGTGCTCCTCCTCTGAACCCCATTAGTGCTTTGTGCACATTTTAAGTCACATTGAATTATAACCACTGATCTTGTTCTCTCCAACTACAAGGAGAGCTCCTCGAGGGGAAGGCCTCCATCTTATTCCCCGTGTCCTTCAGACCTGGCACAGTGCCTGGCCTGGAACATAATAAGTGCTCAGTAAATGATGACCAGATGGATAGACGCGTGGATGATGCGCCATCTCTACCACGGAGAGGCTACTCACTTGTCAGGGGAACCAGAATAAACTCTAGAACAAAGAATGATGTCACATTGTGTGATGCACAGACTTCCTAACAATTAAAGAAATGCATATTCCATGATATTAAATTTAACCAAAATAAAGAAAACCTATAATATCCAGTGGGTGGACTGTGGGGAAATAGCGTGCCTGTGCACTCTCAGTAGCATTGTAAATTGGTTCAATCTGTCTGGAGAGCAATAGGGCATTGTGCAGCAAAAGCTATAAAACTGCTCCTACCCTTTGACATAGTAATTCCATGTTAGGGAATATACCCTAAGGAAATAACCCAACACCCACCCCAAAAAAAACAACAATTTGTATGAAGACTTTTATAGTGACAGTACTTAGAATAAAGAAAAAAAAAGCCAGTAACAACCTAAGTTCTAACAGGACAGCAAAGCTAAGCAGATTATGGCATTTTCATTTGGAGTGCAAACTGACAATGTCCACACATATGAATGCATATATAAAATTATGATAAGTTAAAAAAACATAAAATAACAACAGCATACTGATTTAAATTATAAAATTGTATTTTAAGTGTATTGCAAAAATATTAAAGAAAAAATTAAAATTTGTTTATTGATCGTTAGGTGCCTGTATTCCCCTGGAATTCAACCCCCATCTCTGGAATTTATGTATCTTACCCGGATATCTACAGTACATACATCTCCCATTCTCTGAGTCCTATCAGTATGATGTTGTCAATATACTGGATCAACCTGATGTAGGGTGAAGAGGTGATTAAATGTTTCCATGGAATAAACTGTGACATAGAGATAGAGAATTAGAGCAATAGAGTGTACTGCAATCCTTGCCAGGTGAAAGCAAACTGTGTCTTCTTATTAGAACTGCAATTTTTAAAACCACCAGCCATATAAATGGCTGCAGGTTGAGTGTCAGGGGCCTGGGTTATTTTCTCCAGTGAGACAGCCATATCGGGAATAGCTGTAATGGGAGGCCTCTTCACCGCATTTATAATAATTACTGCCATTCCCTAAGAAATGTCCACTTTCTGCATTAAACAAATAAGTGATTTAAATGAGATTGTGATAGGAATCACCACCCTGCACCTTTTGAGTCTTTGATGGCTTTAATAATTTTCCCCAGGGATAGGCTATTGTTTTTGGCTTGCTAATTTAAGTCTTCCATTTGACACTTTCTAACAAAGAAACCCTCAAGGAAATCAGGGAATCAATGTGATACTTCTTCCTGGTACTGACTATATATACATATTCCAACTAGGCAGTAAGGAACTGAAAAAATAACATGAAATGGACCTTGACGTCCACTAAACCAGTTATGATGTCAAAATTCCATTTATCACCTAACTCCCATAAGATCTCCCACTTACCATTGGATTGGACCACAGTGATATACTGGATCCCCAGGAATTAGCTCAGAGGCACTGGAAGATCTAAGAGGTATAAATGCATCATTTCCCGCCAAGCCACCATTACCTTGGTAACAGACTCCAGATCCCTTTGAAGACAGGCAGTAGTAGGATTTGCAGTATGTGCTCCCCAAGTATACACTCCATATTTGTATGGAGTCATTGCAAAGTCCTACTTCAAAGGCATCTGGGCTCTGGCTCTATGGCTCAAGTTTAGGAATTGAGTGAGGAGCAGTGATTCTCTATACTTGGTGAGTCAAAAGAGGGTTCTATTATCTAGGCCTAGTCTTTATTTAGTTGTTTGTTTGTTTGTTTGTTTGTTTGTTTGATTATATGGCCCAAGAAAGTTCTTAGAATATTATCCTTATATTTCAATGCAAAAGACTTCATAATTAATTAGCCATCCCAAATGGGTCTGGGCTGTTCTGAATACCATGCTAACCTGCTGCCTAGTATGGATCCATGCAGTTAGACAATTAGCTGCTTACCCAATAGCCACTCTCCACTTTTTCCTTGCTAACTCAACAAAATTTTCTGTAGTGAGTAACATGCCCAGCTAAAAGTTCTCACATTCCCAAATTCTCTTGCAGTTAAATTGCAGGTCTGTGACTTAGATTCTGACAAAATCAGACAGGTAGGTGTGTGTGTGTGTGTGTGTGTGTGTGTGTGTGTGTGTGTGTGTGTGTGAACATTGGCTAAGAAGTGAGAAAAATGAAGAGGAGGCTAAATGCAGTGAAGCTGACGTCTGGCAAACACATGTAGAGATACCCAGCTCTTCAGTGGTGAGTGTGCAGTGCCTGGTATCCAGTCCTAAGCAGTACCAGTGCCAAGGAGCCGTCGTGTCTTGTTAAAGCCACCTGGCAGCCCCAGGCTCTGCTCTTTACTCACCCCACCCCCAGTGTATCCTGTGTAGTACCTAATATGCCTTTATAAAATCTCTCTTCTGCTTAAGCCAGCCAGCATGGATTCTCTTGCAATTAAGAACATTAAATAATACATGCACTACCTTGCTTCTGGGGGTTTCTTAAGTATCACTCCTTGGTCTCTTCCCCTGGGAATCCTCGTCTCCCTAATGAAATCAGGGATCCCATTTCAGCTACAGAACTCTCAGCATAAAGACATGAGCTGCTGTGGCTCTCTTCAAAGACGCTGGCACTCCCCACTGTGAGATTTCTCAGTGGTTTGGTAAAGGAAATGCCTTCCAGTCCGCCTTAGGGAATAGAGTTGATGGATAAATCCATGTCAACCTTCTTATCTACCTAATTTTTTTGATGCTTTACATTATATCAAAATTTTCTAGCATCTTATTTTCCTTCCTCATGGGGTATTATTGACTACAGATTTCAGTAAGCCACCTAAAAATAGTATAAATCTTTTTATTAGAAAGACTTGAGCTAAACATCTGAATTACACATCTTTGATAAGTGCTCCCATAGTCATAAATTTAGCCTGATCCAAAATCATGTTCCCCCAGAACGGAAAGCCAGTTTAGATGCTGAGTCACCAAAATGAATGACATTTGTCCCATACAGACACCAGTATTGGTTCTCAAAATCTTCTCCAAGAAGCTCTGGGGATTTTCAGGGCCCCTCCAGGAGCAAAGAAACAAAATGCTCTCTGGACACCACACTCCAATCAGAGAAGTTTCTAATTCGTAGGCTTACAGGAAGCTTTTGTTTGAGGAAGGGATCTAAAGCTTCAAAAAAAATATTTTAAGTATAGAAAACCACTGAAGAACATCTTTGAAGTCCACCACAGAAATGGTTGCCTGTTTTAAGGTTGTTTCCCCCCAAATCCACTGGACCTGTCAGAAGTCACCTTTGCCTTCCAAGAGGATACCACCACATATATTTTTTCTTGGTAAAAGGCACAAGCTAGCAAGCCCCAACAGCAGGCAAATAGGATGAACCATTCCTCCAAGGCCATACCAAGACCTCTATACAGCATGCTCCATGGTCCCTGGATACTGGGCAAAATAAGGATGGTGATAGTTATTGTGAATGAGGATTAGCACAGTGCCTAACAAATATTAATGCAAATCACATGCTACTCGGGGAAAAGTCAGGTTTGTTCACCTTTGCCTCAAACAGCTAATGAAGACCATCAAAAGGGACCACTCTGCAGAGAATCAGACTGGCCCAGAGGCCTGCAGAAACATGGTCCTCCTGACGATCATTGTCTCCTTGCAACAGGCTTTCTTCCACTTCCTGACTCCTCCCTCCAATGCCTCTAGGCACCTCTTCTGTGTCCCCTTCCTACAAGATCCCATCACCCTATGACGTTTAATAGAAAACCTCAAAGCTGAAAGAGACCATAGAGGTTGTCTATCCATACCTCATGATGTTAGGCCTGTAACACTGTTGGCAGATAGAGGCTTAACGTGTGATTTTTTTCCACCAGGTGTCTGAATTTTAAGCTCTCAGTGGAAGGAACCTCTGCTAGAGGAACCTCCGAACCGTGATAGAGACAATAAGTGCCACGCAGCGTGCATGCAGTCCATCTGTGCCACCTGCTAAACACTCCACAGGCATTCGCTCATTTCATCCTCCCATTAACTCAGAGAGGCAGGCACTCTCGTTCACCCTTTCCACCATTTTCCATGAGGAAACTGAGGCTCCAGGAGGAGAAATAAGTTGTGCCGGGTCACACAAGCCAGTCAGTAAGGAGATGTGATCTCAACCCAAGTTGCTGTCTCTGTGCTTTCAGAATTTGGTTTGTTTAGAGTTAATGAAGCTATAATTAATTAAATTAGATTTAATGAAGCTGTAATTAATGCCTCACAGGGAGGGAGGGTCCATGAGGGCTCCAGGAGGTCAGAGTCTGGGCCAGGCAGAAAAGCCTTCTTGAGAAGAGCCTGGACCTCCGTGAACTCGGTGTCAAGTGGAGAGAATAGTATCTGCCTCTCAGGTAGTTGTACGGTTTATCAATAAATAGCAGTTATCAGGATCAAAATTTGAAAAATGATGAAATGAAGGATCTTTTGTTGTGAGCTTCTGAGAAAATGAATACACGGCTCATCCATGGCCTTCTGTGTACTCTTGCTGCCATTTGGGTATGAAACCCAGGACTTGCCTGGACAAGTGCTGCTCTCCACCTGGAACACACCATGGCCAGGCTTACCTTGACGGCACCAGTATAGGCTGTCTGTCTGCCCTCCATGCTGTGCTCCCTTTCCTCTGTCTGGGGCCTGAAGCTCTAGGAGGCCTGGAGTCTCCTTTCCTCTCCCACCCCAGCATGACTGCAAGCAAGGAGCTCATTGGGTCTGCTCAGTCCCTTCATTCAGGCAAACACTCGCTCTGTTTTCTCGGAGGCCACCCCAGCTGCAGGGGGCTACAGGGGCCACAGAGCCTCAGGCCTCAGAGTTTCCCTGATCCTAAAAGGAGGTGGCCAGGAGTCTGGAAGGGTGGGGCTAGGCAGTGGGCAGGGATAGGATCATTTCCTTTTTCCCTTTAACTAGAGGCAGAATCACTGGCAAAAAGAAGAAAATGTAGATGAATAACATTGTTCACATATCTATAGAACATCACAATTCTGTAGGACTCTTCTTCTTAAATGTACCCACATCTATTATTCCATTTATGGGCAGACCTGCCAAGAAAATTACTTCCATTTGACAGGTGGGAAAAATGGGACAGAACGTAAGACCATGGGCTGAGCTGAAGCCCAAACCCAACCCTCCAAGTCCTTACCTAATACCCTTTGCCTGAGTCCCTCTGACTGTCCCCACGCTTCCATTCCCAGCACAGGATGGCGCCGGGTCTGATGGTGGGAAAGATGCCGTCTAACTTGGTTTCTAGGAACAACACCACTTCTAGCAGAGCAGCTGGTCCCTCTTATTCCAGAGACTCCATTCATTCCTGAGAAGAACCTGGAGCCGGTTGTCCCCCATGAGGAATCGGCTTAAATGGGACCTGAATGTAGCTCTGAGAAATCACTGCCAAGAGGGTCCCGACTCCAAGAGGGCCTGTGCCACCTGGCCTTGACCAGAATGGGTAAATGACGGCTTCATCGGTTCTGTGTCAAGACCCAGTCAGGGACAATGTCTGTCTTCTAATATCATGGGGGAGTGGGAAATGTGTTGATGATCCCTCAGGAGTCCCGCCCATAAGAGTGTCTGAGTCTTTAACTAAAACCTCTTCGCTGAGGAGATAACGCAACATCATTACACTGGCCTGTGACAGGCATTTCCCTGCAAGGGCACCAACCCTGCTTCGTCTGCCTTCAGTCTGTCGGGGCCTGGACTCGGCCTTCTTAAGTGGGCTCAACTGTACTCCGGCTTCTGTGGTGATGTGGGACCACGCGAAGCTCCATTTTACGTTCTTAAATATTCATAAGGAGCTTTGCAACATTAATATCTTAGATGGCTTACAAGAACACTTAAATACTGGGTCTTTACTCCCCTCCCTTCTCCCCAAAAGTCCCAGCCTGTTCTAATTTGTGTAATGCATTGGGCCATTTTAATAATCGTCCGGGGATTTACTTGGTGGTTCCGCTGCCCCACCGCCCCCACCACCACCCCCGTCACATGGGGTGTAATTACGACCCCGGCTTCTCTTCTCATGCGCTAATCCTGCTTGTTTCCCTGGCAGGGAAGCCAAGATTGGACAGGGCGAACTCAGGACAGGCTAATGCACGGGAGTTAGTTACGGGCCTCAGCCATTTCCCTAACCTCCCCGCTTCTCCTGAAGCTTAGCTGCTGCTGAATGGGGAATGAGCAGCCCTCACAGTGTCTGGAGGATGTTTTTAATTAAAGAGCATATTTTATCAAAAGGAGCAGATTCAAGAATGGGAGACCAGAGCCATCAATAGTAGCCAACCAATAAACTTCGGGCACATACTGTTCAGAGATGAGCGGCTTGGAGACGTGTCCTATCCTAAGGTGGTGTGAAACTCTGTTGCCATCATTTTGCATGAAAGCAAAACAGAATAGAAATTGTAACTGGGTAAAGGGGGAGCTCTGGGTATCCTAGTCCTCACCGAAATTTTCTGATATGGTTCAACACCGGGGATTCGGGAGACAGTGAAATTAAACGGCTCTAAACCTGTACACCTCTAAAGAGATGCGGACACAGTGGGCTACCTGGGGGGTTGCATGGCATTATCTTGCCTCAGATCAGGTAACCTCACATCACTGATATTGCCTGATCACCTCTTGCCTCCAGATCTAAGCTCAGGGCAAGAAAGAAGAGAGGAGATGAGGGGGAAATAGCAAAACATGCAAAATCTATGTCAGTGCTCAGAAAAACCTGAGCACCAGCCTGCTGGGCCAGACCCATGAAGCTCAGAGAACTCCAACTCCCAATAGTTTCAATGGGGGAGATAAGCCAAACACATATAAGCACTAAACCCCTTAGAAGTGAGCATATAAACTCACGCAAATTAATACAAAGCTGATTAAGAATATCTATGCTCCACGAATAAGGCCCTTGTCAGCAGCTTCCATCCTTTCGAGGGAACACTTCTATAGTGTCTGAACCTGGCAAAGTTGTGCACCGGCCTTATCTTCCTGGTCCCTCTCTGCTCCTTCCCTCTCCCTCATACCTGCCTCCCGCACGGCCTTTCCCTGGCTAGCAGTCCTCGGAGCAAAGGCAGTCATGTCAAGCCCGTCTGATATCCTGGGAAAGCGAAGTCTTCCAGGTTCCTGGGGATCTTTCCACAAAACACTGGTCAGAGGAGGCTTCACAGCACATGTGAGATTTGAACTGAACTAGGCCAGACTAGTGAGGAGCATCCCCAAAACGAGAGGATAGATGGGGACAGCCGTAGGAAAAGCAAAAGACACCTTGGTTTATTGCACTTCATTTTGTTGTGCTTTATAGATACTGTGTTTCCATCGACATGGAAGAGGCATGACCCTCCACCAACAAAAAACATTACGACTTGCTAAAGGCTCAGATGGTTAGCATTTTTTAAAAATAAAGTATTTTTTAAAATATTTTTTAAAAATAAAGTATTTTTTAAAATATATTTTTATTGATTTCAGACAGGGAGAAAGAGAGAGAGAGGAACATCAATGATGAGAGACTCACCCTCACCAGGAATTGAACCATGACTTCCTGGTTCACAGGCCAATGCTCAACCACTGAGACACGCCAACTGGACAACAATATAGTATTTTTAATTAAGGTGTGTACGCTGGTTTTTTTTTATACATAATGCTATTGTACACTTAATAGACTACAGGATGGTGTAAACATAACTTTTTCATGCACTGGGAAACCAAAAAAATCCATGTGACTCGCTTTATTGCCATAGTTGCTTTATTGCGGTGGTCTGGAACAACCCGCAATATCTCCAAGGTCTGCCTGTAATTCGTTTGCCTGTTGTGAATGATATTTACCAGGAAGTTATATGAGATTATTCTGGAAAGACTGAAGCCAGAACCTCATACTTAGATGATGGGGTAGCTGGCTTTAGAAACCAAAACTCTGAAGTCACCTGGTACCTTTTGTCCAAAAGTGATGAGGTGGTGAAGAAAACTGACCAGTCTGTCTGGTTTTGCCCCAGCACCCGTCTTCTATCTTTTTTCTAGGAAACATAATTTCAATAGCATAGAATAGTCACTCCACTCCATCTTAAACTGTTCAACTCCCCACACCCATGCATAAGATGCTGTCTCTACCTGAAGCATTCATTATCATGCATTACATTTACTCGCTCATATTCTCCCCTTTAAGCTCCTAAGGGCACAGCAAGACATCTCTATTTAGAGGAAGACACAGGTATCTCTTCTCCTACCACACCCCACCTCCATAGGACAACCCCTCTACAGGCGTATCAGTCCCCCACTGGCTTGTTGACATAATGAAATCTTCCAGAACACTGGCTCTTCTAGACCAGAACACGGAACAGGGCAGGTTAGATCCTGCTCAAGAAGTCTAGTGAAGGCCACATGGTGTTGAGAAACCACAAGTCCTAACTCTCCCATTACCTGCATGAGCATGGACAATACCTTCCCAACCTGAGCCTTGCTTTCCCCATCTACATAATGTGGGGTGGGTCCTGACAATCTCCACGGTACCTTTGTGGTCTAAAACCTCAAGTATCTCTTTCTGCAGCATAAGCACTTTGTCGGAACATGGTGTCACCTGGTCGACAAATTCCCCACACAGATTACAAAGATGGCTTCATGACCCAGGCCCCATAACCACTGAATTAATAAGAGCATTCATCTCCATCTAATTCACCTAAGATTCTGAAATAGAAGGAAGGCCAACTGCTCCCACAACTGGTTCCCGCAGGCTCCTTGATATCGGAGCACCGAGACCACGGACTTTCCTTGTCAGGACATGATTTACAGCACTTGGAACAGTTACATAAATTTCCATAAACGTTTGCAAATGCCATAAACATCAACTTCCATGAGCATGAGCGGGGGAGGGTAGGACAGGGATGCTGGGCTTCATGGGCGATGAGGCAGTTCCCCCAACTTTAGAGCATTAAAGCTAAATTTGACTAATCGTGAGCGGTTCTTCCTCCACTGAGCACCTGAGAGCTGATTACATGCCTGGTTAATTCAGTAATGTACACACACCGCTTCCGCCACTTCACGAGATTAATGAGGGAAGAAGAAGGTTGTGATGAACCTGTTTGTGGGGTGGTTCTTTACACCTCCTGTACTGATGGCCAGAAATGAGCCACACCACTTGGCCTGTGTCATCCCCACCACCTTGTGGGGCACAGAGTCACCATTTAGCTCATGGTATCTCTCCCCCCAGCACAAGGGGCAGAGTCAACAGAGGGGTGGGCAGCACAGCAGGGAGATGGGGGTAAAGGTGCCGTTCTCAGTGGAAATTTTTCAACGAATTCCTCCGTGGTGCCCTGACTTCCCATCTCCAATAGCAACGATTTCTAGCTGGCCACCTATGTGTTAGTTTCCAGGATTATTAAAAGTTTTCTTGTACCACCCCCCATACACACACACACAACTCCCTCCAGACGTTGCATGAGTCTGCCTTGTGGGGATTAAACTAGGCGTGCATTCCAGGGTCACAGCTGCCCCTGAGGACAGGAGCCAGAAATTCTGAGGCTTCCTGGACCCAAAGCAGGGCAGAGATTCAAGAAGACAGAAGGATGGAGGGCACAGGAAGGTTTGCCAAATGGAAGGAGGGGCAAATCTGGGAACCTCCTGGATATCTAAACATCTTAACGCTGCCACCCTTGCTGCCATCATCAGCCACACGCACCACGGGCTGCCCTACTGTGCTCTTTCCCCCAACAAAACTTGCTTTAGTGAGTACAGCCTCATTCCATCCTTTTGAAAATGCTGGTAGAGGGATGAAGAGCATATCATGTCATTTAGCCGGGGCCTGGCCATCTAGACACATCCCAGGCTCCTGCTCTCATGCTCCCTCAGGAGTGACACTCAATTCTAGCTTCCTTGGGTGTAAGCTGCTCACTCCAGGCCTGGCTGGGCATCCGTGGAATGGAATGAACCCCAGCAGCAGGCTACTCTGCCTGTGTTCAGCTCAACAAGCATTTATTGAGCGTCTGCCATGGGGATACCATTGACTGAGCGTGCCAGAGATACCAAGGCCAAAAAGGCCGGTTCTGGCTTTCGAGGAGCTTTCATTCAAGCAGGGAGGGAAACGGATCGCTGATCATGTACATCCGGGTACAGGGCCCAGTGGGGCTGCAGGGAATGTATCTGTAACTGCTGAGAGGATGCTCAGGACACTTCTCCAGCAGAGAGGAGGTCTGAAGGAAGACAGGCAGACAGGCGGCAATGGGGCAGCAGGAAGGACCAGGGAACAGCATGTGCAAATAGAGATGTGAAAGTGGGTTGACTCTCTGGGTTGACTCTCTTTTTTAGCCTGTCCCTTCCTTCTAGCTCCTTCCCCTTTCTCTCCTCCACCTTCCTTCTGCTCCCTCCCCACTTCCTTGCTAGTTCCCAGGGGAGTGTGGCCAGAGGCTCACAGCCAGTGCAAGCCCTCAGCGGACCCTCGGGGCTGAACAAAGCCCCTGTCCACATCATGGGATGGAAGACAGCCATCTCTAGCTCCTCCATTTCTTCAGTGGGCATTTCTCCCTTCCTCTCGAGACCACTTATCACCAGATTGACCACCTACTCTGGACTGGTAAGCCAGCTGATTAATAAAATAAGTGTGTCTCTAATGGTAGAATTTCAGGCATGAAGAGCAGGCCTTCCTGAGAGCTGTCTGGGAGGGCAGGAGCTCTTTCTTAATTGGCCTTCAAATAGCAGCCGGAGGCTGGACCAGCTCAGCTGTAGTGAGTCGGGCAGACATTTTTAGGGCATCTCATTACATCCAAAGATCTCAAGGCCTTTTAGGAGCAAAGTCCTCTCCAGATTAAAAAATTGGGGCTCTGGATTCTAGGGTCTCTTGCCTTGAGACCACCTGCCCTGTGGACATGAGCCGGAAGTGACTGAAAGGTGCATTGGGATTCCTGATGCTGTTCAAAGCCAGGAGCCAGAGTGGTTCCCATGCCTTGGGGTCAGAAGGGGACCAGAAGCTGTGTGTGGAGGGCCAGCCTCACCTACTCACCACGCCTTTGCTTCATGTTGTCACTGGGCCAATGTCCCATTCCACCACCTCCACCCTCCCTCTCCCCAAACCTTGGTTCCTCTGAGATTTACAAAGGGACCTATAGATACCCCTGAAAAAGGTCTTGCACCTCCAGCTGTGGAACCACTCAGTGATTTGGGGGGTCCCTGCTTGTGGACAAGCTGCGGCCTGAGCCCCTGGAACAGACAGACCAGCAGCGAGGTCACATCTCATCAGTGGGCACCCTCCCCCAGCCACCCCGCCCCTGGTCCTGCCATCTCCACTTCCCAGAAAAGCAGAAGCTGCCCTCACAAACCGTGCTCATGGGGTTCCACCGCGGTTGCCCATTGACAACCAAGAGCTCAGCAACCACGTGGTCTTTAAAATAAAAAGGCCAGTCATCCCAGAGACTGCCTTGATTACAACATGGGTTGTCGCCCAGCCAAGCTTTTACAGGGGCCCACAGAGAATCTGGTCTGCAGCCGGCCCTGGTGGGGCTGGGCAGCCCGCGGCCCTGGCCATAGATCACGTCTGTGTGCCCATGGAGTTCATTATCTCCCTAATGCTGCTTCTTGTGTAGATCATTAGAAAGAAACTTGACCTGACCTGTGAACTCTGAAATTGATTGTTGCCTTGAAATGGTCAACAGCCCATTTTCTAATCGATGCGTGGAATAATTTTATACATATTTAAATTATATATTAACTTTAATGCTTGTTAAATTTATCTACCACTTTCCCCCTGTGCTCCTTTTACATTCGCTTGAACTCAGGAGGGCCTGTTTACCATGTTGGCGGGGGGAGGGAGGGCCGGAGGGAAGGGAAAGAGAGAGGGAGGGGGACCTAGGCCAAGACAAGTGAAGGAGAAAAGGGAAGCCCCAGTGCTGTG
>NW_005871064.1:3268799-3329544 GCF_000147115.1 Myotis lucifugus
CTTTTCATTTGTTTTTCCTTTCCATCAGATTCCCTAAGAGAACTTGTAATAAAAAGATTATTCCTTTTTTTCAAAAAGATAGATTCAGAGAACCGCGCCCCGCGGTACGGGAGGGAAAGAGGGGGCCCCCCACTTCTTTCCTAGATGAAGGCATAAAACCTGGGGGGGGGGGGGGGGGTGGAAGAGAGTGCCTGTGCACCTGGGAACATGTATGTGTGGGTGTGGGTGTGTGTATGTGAAGTTTGCACCTATGTGTGTGTATGTATGAGAGTAATGTGTATGTGTGTGAAAGTGTGTGTGTATCTGGGAATATATATGTGTGTGTATGTGGGTGTGGCTAAGAATGTGTGTGTGTTTTCTCTTCCATGCACTCTCTCCCTGTGGTCTAGACACCTTACCTGACCCCCAGGACTGAGAATTAGAAAGAGTTGCCCCCCCCATTCACATTAAAGTGCTATTGATGCAGGGTTTGGGCCAAAAAGGGCGGACTCAGACCATTATGGTTATCCCGAATGTGGCTTGAAATGTCTAGTACAGAAAGGGGTCCCCAAAGTGCTAAACTGTCTGAAAGAAGGCCAGAACTGCTAATGGTCTCTAAAGCAGAGGTTCTTAACCTAGTGTTCATCAACCCGAGACCTCTGTGGATCAATGAATCCCTTGAAATTGCAGAAAGTGTGTGTGTGTGTGTGTGTGTGTGTGTGTGTGTATGCATGTGCGTGCACCCAGGGAGTGACTTTGTTACACTTATTAGACTTTTGAAAGGTTATAACTGTGGCAGAAAGAGCCACTGCCCATCAGATGGTGCCCATCATTTGCAGGGGCAGGATTGCTTTCTCTTACAACCAGCCCTTGGACACACAGCCCAGCACCCTGCCCTTGCTTCCACCTGTGGCTGGACTCACCACGGGTCTCTAACCTTCAGACCAGAATACCTATAGAGGGCCACCCCTACCCAGAGCAGAGCAACAGCCTCTCAACTGGCTCCAAGTTCAGAGTCCAAATCACTATGTCAGTGCTGTCCCTCCCAACCCCAACTTTCCGGAGCTTGGACACTCCCAAGATTCACAGTCTCTTCATGCCCCTGTGGATGGGGTACAAACAGACATAAGCCAACCTTCTAGAAACAATCTTTAAAATAGCCATATCCTTCATCTCAGTTATTTGCTTCTAAGAATCTATCCTAAGGAAATCGTCAAACTGCAAACAAAGGTTAGTGCACAGAGATGTTCCTCGGATTGTTGACACCAAAGCCAATCACTGGGAACAGACTACTGCCCGGCACTAGGGGAAGCCAAATAAATGCAGCGACTCCCTCTGAAGGCGTGCTCTCCAGCAAGTAAGGAGCATGTTTGCATTTAGGAACCATGTAGCTAAGTTAACGGCCAATAATTTTAATTTTCCATCTCTGTTTTTTGAGTATGTTTAATAGAAGTTTTAGTGACGTGGGGAAATGCCTACAGTTATATAGAAAAGCATGACATGGTACAATTTCAAAAATTCTTATTGCATAGACAAAACAATAGAAGAAAAAACCCAAAGAGTAATACTGATTTTCTGGCCTTTTCATACATTTCTGTACTTTCTAAGTTTCTGTTAATAGTATGCATTACTTTTTTTTAAGTTAAATTTTAAAAAAAAATTTTTCTGCTTTCCAGTACATCCACCACAAGGTCACTCATAACTCCAGACCCAAAACTCACAGACTCCAAATTTCTGTTTCCCTCCTTCGTGAGAGCAGCCAACAAAATTCTTACTGCCTCCCCAAGATTTGCAGTCCCCCTTAGTGATCCTTGAAATAAAATCAAAACTGTACTTACCTCTTTTATTCTTTCACATTTTCACATTCTTCCTCAACTCCCAGAAGCCTTCCTCGGGCCATCTGTTTTAACTTATTTCTCTTTCCTCTCTTTATTGACAACAGCTTAATCCCCCATTTACAAAGAACTACTTAGATGGGAGGCTATCACCTGGGTTGTTTCTTCCAGGTGGAAACAAGAGGAGGGGGTTGGGCAGGGAAGGAACGAAAGGAAGTGGGTGACAGAGACGACCAGCATTCCTCAGGCAGGTTGCTCCGACTTTCCTGGGAAGATCAAGGTCATGTAATGTATACTGCCTGGACTTTCTTCCCTCTGTCTCAGAGACTCTCTGCATCATTACCATCCATCCTTTCATCCTCCCTCGTGTCTCGCAGGAAGACGTATTCTTTTACTTGGCCAAGGTGCGCCCCTCCACCTGGACTATTGATCCCATCCTTCCCATCTCTTCCAGACCATTGTGAGATCAATCATCCCCAAGCTCTGGAGGCTCCCTGTTCTCCCCTCCCTCGCGGCTCTTTCCCTGTCTGCAAAGTCAGGCTGCGTGGATTATGAGTCCCTGCCCAGCTACGAAGTAGCTGGGCAGGTTGCTTCTCTCTGTGCCTCCATTTCCATGTCTGAACATTAGAATAATAAAAGCACCTACTTCACACGGTTATTAGAATGAAACGAGATACTCCCATGAAACACTTCGAATAGGGATGTCACATAGTGCACGTTAGCGGCTTTCATTATTTTTATGGTCCTAAAGCATGCTCAGCTGGCTCCTATTTGGGGAAATGCCTCCTCCATCATCTTAACATCCTGAATCTCTCCTTCCCATCAGGGGGAGATTTCTCACTGCCTGGAATTTCTCAGTTTCTCTAAGATCTCAATACTTGCCATGGGGTGCCACCTCCCCCAGTAATCAAACTGCTCTCATTGGCATTGCCAATGGCACTCATTCAGAGGGTTGTGGGGAGGATGACATGAACTAATGCAGGGAAAGTGCTGAGGACCCTGCCTGGCACACAGTAAGCACTGCATGTGTTGGGTCACCACCATCACCATCATCAAGCAGTATTTTTCACAAGAGGTCCATCAAAGTTGCTCTCGCTTCTTCTGTAACTAATCTGTGTGCGTTCTCTTTCAGGTTTGACCCTGGAGGCTCAACCTCTTATAGAATCTCCTTATCACCTGATTCTGATCCTCAAAGGAGACCCTAGACCTGTGGTCGGCAAACTGTGGCTCGCGAGCCACATGCGGCTTTTTGGCCCCTTGAGTGTGGCTCTTCCACAAAATACCACGTGCGGGCGCACGTACAGTGCGATTGAAACTTCGTGGCCCATGCGTAGAAGTCAGTTTTCGGCCTGGGCGAGTCTATTTTGAAGAAGTACTGTTGATATTTGGCTCTGTTGACTAATGAGTTTGCCGACCACTGACCTAGACCAGTGGTTCTCAACGTTGGCTGCACATTAGAATCACCTGGGAATCTTTTTTAAAATCCTGATTTCTGGGCCTCATCCTCTGGAAATTGTGTTTCTTTGTTACTAATGTTGTGGCCCCACCCCATAACAAAGAAACAGAATTTCCGGAGAATGGGGCCCAGAAATCAGGATTTTAAAAAGATTCCCAGGTGATTCTAACGTGCAGCCAAGGTTGAGAACCACTGCCCTAGACCCAAACAAGGACTGGAACCACAGCATGCTTCCAGGGTTCTCGGGTGCCCCAAAATAAAGCTCCAGGTACCCAGAACCTGAGGAGAGAGCTGCTAAGTCACCAAAAACATTCAGCCTCACTGAAGGGGGCGGGGGACTGTTTGTTTTTGCAAATATTCAACTTTCCAATTCTCTCGTTACAGTGGTGGCTTCATCAGACAGCTGGAATTGGATGCCCAAATTATTATGAGACAGGCTGTGGCTTCATCTCCTCGATGTTTTTATATTGGAGAATTAAGAGGCATTTCGCACTTATCTAAAATTACAACAGCAGAGAGAGAAAGGCCCTCGCAGGTACACGGCTGTGATCTGCATATGTACATGCTTGTGTGTTCACTGTGGAGCCGCAGAATCAAGGCACCTCAGAGCTGGAAGGAGCCTCTCAGAATCCCTCTCTTCCAACCCCTTCCTTGCAGATGGGGAAACCGAGGCCCAGAGGAAGAGCATTAGCTACCCAGCATCACTCAGCTAGTTAGTGACAGGCTAACTACGCTTTCGGTGAGGGAAACTGAGAAATACAACTGTTGGGCAAGAAGAGGGTCCACTTCTTATTTTAACAGGATCCCCTGGCTGGACAGGAATGCTCCCCAGCCTTCACTTTGAGCCCCTCCATGATCCAGCTCTGCCCAACCTCCCTCTCCCACCTTAGCTTCCCTGCGGCCAGGTTAACCAGCTCCCTGCTACCGGCATGTCCTGCCCCCACCCACAGTCCCAGCTCCCCACTCTCAGGAATGCCTTCCTCAGCCCACCATGTGTGCTGATGCAAATTCTTCCTTCCCTTCCAAGCCAAGCGGGAGGCAACTTCTTTAAGTTTCTTCTGACCACCACAGCCACAAGAGCACTACGGACCCTGAACGCACAGCACAAGTTCCACCTGCGACCTCAGGCTGAGCGGCAAGGGGGGGGGGGGGGGCCTCCATCCCAGCTCTTCGTCATGACCTCAGGAAAACTATTTCCCTCCCAAGCCTCGGGTCCCTCCTCTGTGAAAATACTCAGCTTGTGTAGTTGGTTGAGATGAAATAAAAGTACACGTCATAGCACAGTAGGTACTCAGGGAATGGACACTTAAAGATGCCTTGTTTAGCTCACCGATGTGTAGCACACCCTTTGTCCTGTAGTTAGTTCCTACGCCTGTTGGTTTTGTCATCACAACTAGATGGTACGGAAATACAATTAAACTCCACAAGAGCAGGAATTTTGACCCTTTTATTCCCTAAACTAGTCCCCCCTCCCACCCCACCCCCACCATGCCTCTCACAATGCCTGGCACATAGTAGACACTCACTAAATTTTGTTGAATACATGAACAAATTTTTTTCTTAAAGAGTTTAGATCTACAATCATAGTCATAAGCCTTAAGGGTTATATGTGCATAGTGATGGATACTTTTCAAAACATTTTCACATGTAAAAAATTATTTGATACTCAAACAACCTAGTGAAGGAGGCCGATCGAGGAGAATTATTATTAACTGTCCCCATTTCATATGTGAGGAAATTGACAAAAGACATCCACTTCTCAAGGTGATAGAACTAGGAAGTGGTGACTCATGGACTGACACCCTTTTTGAAAATCCAGACTGAGTCTGCTTCCAGTCAGCCACCTGCTCGTGGAAGGACTGAGTAATTCGGATTCGGATTTTGATCAACTTGGCGAAGCATTTGGTGACTGCGTGAAGAGCTCCCTGGCTTCCAGGGGAAAGACATCTCGAGAGTGGTGGCCGGATAAAGGGGCGCCAAGGCAGGGAAGCTGGGGCATTGGGAGGGAAGTGAATTAGAGAAACTCTTCCTTCAGCAAGACAAATTTGTGCAGGGAAACCATGCTTGGCTGGGGAAGCCAATTGGAAAAGAATGATAGAGGGCCAGCTCCTGAGGTTCATCAAAGTCATTTGTTGCAGGTAAGCTCATTTTTCACAGGCCAAGGGGATATTTACCTAGAGTACACCTTTAAGGAATAGCCGACAGATTGAACGGTACAATGCTTTATTATATTTCACACCCTGGTGATTCAATATGATGGAGGCAGAAGGAGGGGGATGGTGCTCAGGAGGGAGAGCAAAGGAGAGACGCAGAAGAAAGAGATATTAAAATGTCCAGCAATGGGGTGTCCTCCTTGAGTGCCTGGGGCAAACTCCAGCTGCAGAGGGAGGCAGCGAAGATGCACAAACAGCCATGCGCTGTGGATGGTGCTCACCAGAGAGAGGGTATCTGACGTCAGTGGACCTCACCCCTTCCTCCTCACCACTCCCTTACGTCCCGTGGGGCCTACTCATCCCTCCACTATTTTTAGAAATGTTTCCCCACAATTTGTGGAAACCTGGAGACCTGTGTTCCAGTCCTGGTTCGACCACTATTTTAGTTGGGTGAGCGGAGGTCACACCTTTGACCTCTGGGCTCCAGTCTCTTCATCTATAAAAGACAGAATTCCCTCATGGTCCTTCCAGCCCTTATGTTCCAGGATTGCAAGTCCGCCCCAGAGATCTGCCTTTTTCTGGAAACAGCTGGCTTCTTCGGCAGCCCTCCCTCACATCCAGTCGCCAGTCGGCAGTCTAGAAGCCTGATCATCCTCAGCCTGGAGGCAGCCTCGCCCTTGGCTCCAAAGGAAGGAATGGTTGTCTCCTTGACAACCAGCATCCATTAATAACTCTCGATAGTCCTCCATCCAGAAATTCATCTCCACCATCATTGGTGGTTGTACCAGTCCTATTACCATGTTAATTCTGCATAACAAACCGTCCCAAAAGCCAGTGTCTCAAAACAATAATCATTCGCTCCGATCCATGTCACTAAGGGACACTGATCCAGCCTGAGCTTGGCTGGGCATCTTAGCTGCAGGTTGGAAGAAAGCACAGCCACTATTGGTTTGCAACAGCAGGTCAGTCGGGACATGTTCTCATGGCCATTGCCAAAGCACAAGAATGCATGTTGAGGCCCTATCTGCCAGCATCCCACTGGCCAGAGCCAGTCACATGGCTGAGCTCTTCATCAAAGAGGTGAGGTACACACTTTGTCTGCCATGAAATCCAAGCAAGTCACAGCCAAGCCCTGCTTCAACGAAGCAGGGAAGTGTGTGAGTGTGGAGAAGGCAGGGGTGGGTGGCAAGGAAATGAGTTGTTTTTAAATCTACTACAGTGCTGGAGAAAAGGGGAAAGAAATTCCACGTAGAAGGATCCCATAAGCAAAGGTATAGAGGTGAGCATGAGGCTGGTGCGGAAGGACAGTCGGGAGGAAATGTACAATCCAGGTCAGAATGGCAGGATGGGCAGTAGAGAGAGTGGAGATGCACCTGTCTGTGGCCACGAGGCTGGGGGCATAAGTAGGTGGCAAGCCAGCTAATGGTCTTTTCCTTGGGCCCCTGCCCAAGAGTTATGAAGTTATAAATTGGAAGCAAGAGAATTCACTCCTGTTGGACCTTATCTCTGGAAAAAATATTACAACTCACCGAGCTCCTCCCCCTCCCAGGGTGTGCCCAGCCCTGAGCTCCTGCCCTTGCCTGAGCAGAGGACAGGCACACGTATGGGCAGTGTCACCCGGACACTCAGACGGCACTGCATCACCTGGCTGGATCATTGTGGCTTGCACGCTCTTGACTCCAAGCACCAGGGCCTGCGCCTATATGTTATAGTTTTTCTTGCAGTCTCTGAACAGCAGGAGCTCCATATCCACGTGTGGAATAAATGGATGAATTGTAGACAGTGCAGAGAGAATCAGGCAGCACCGTTTCTGGAATAATAAAAACTGGAGAAAGTAGGTCAGCTTGGACCAGCCACAATCAAGACGGTCCTATTAATAGAAAATGCAAACATTATTTAGGGACAGGAGCGTGAAATGGGAAAGGGGAAGGGCACCTGAAGGTGGATGGAAAGTCAGCCTTGTGTGAAAACACAAACTTGAGCAGAAATGAAATTCCCGGGGAGGCTGGCTGTTCCTGAAGAAATGGAGTCCCAGGTAATGGCCCTGGGGAAAGCTTCCATGGCAAATCAGCCGCCAGCCAGCCACCCCCTGCGGAGCCCAGAAAGGTGCTGGGCTACGCAGACACTATGCTGTGGAGGAGGCCGCCCCGCTTCACACCGTCCCGCCACAGGGTTTGCCCTGCCTTGCAATGGGCTTCCTCCCACTGGAATGAATGCCTGCCCCTTGCCTCCTCCAGAAAGCCTTCGAGCATGGCTAACACCCTAACCCTGACTAAATCCCAAAAAAGCACACAAATTTCCCTTCATTGATAAATGACTTATTTGTTTTATGTAACTCCGGATCACAGTTTTTAAATCAGCTCTTGTGTATCCGTTTTATGCGTAGATCAAAGTAGGAACCATGACTTTTCTTCCCTGTGGGCCCCTCCTACAGGTGAGGCACACTCCTACTTTTATTAAATTCCCTTCCAACCGAATGCGGTATAGCTATGTGATGTTACAGATGAAGATCAGAGAAACAAATCAGAGATCCAGCACCTGGTGGTTGTCCGCGCAGGAACCTCCAACCCCTCCATGAGTCCCATCCCTGTGTGCCAAGATCCACTAACATCAAAATCTGGACGTCAGCACAGGGCAGCTGTGGCGCCACCTGACCTGGGAGAAAGCCTGGCTGTCCTCGGTGCTCAGGCCAAGCGGGGCTGGTGGAGGGAAGTGTCACTGCGTAATGCTGACAAGTGAAGCAGCCAGTCTGGATAATCCCCATAAGTCAGAGAGGAAAATAACTCGTGTGATTGATTGTCCCAGGATCCCTGAGGCTTGGGGCCGGGACTAGCCGGGAAGCGCGTGGAATATTCCTAGCGGGCAAGCAGGGACTTGGAAGGAGTAGGCCAGGCTCTGAGGTCAGAGGTCACCTGTAAGGGCCTACCCCATCTTCTGACTGGTTCTCCTGCCCCACTGAGGGCCCAATATGCTGGACAAAGTGACCCCGCAGGCCTCACCGGCAACCTGAGGAAGGGGGAGGCAGGAGGCCTCAAGCAGGTGTGCCGGCATGAAATGCAGATCCTGCCTCAGCCAAACTGGGGTCAGTCAAAAGCACTTTCACAAACCTTCACTAAAAGTTAAAGCCAAGGTCACCTGAGCGATTGTCTTGTCCAATCCCTCTTGCAAAAATAAAGAGACTGAGGCCAAAGAGGGTGTCTTGACCCAAGGCCCCAGCACCGTGATGGCAGAACTCTGCCACAAACCTGAGTCTTCTGGCTTCCCCCTCAGCCCCATGTCACTGCTCATCCTACCTCTCAGTTATTGAATTATTTCTTGGGTCCAAAAAATTGTGCTAGAATGATAATGAGCATCCTAGTCAAGGGAGAATGTGGAAATGTATCAGTTATCTACTGCTGTGTAACAAATTAACCCACAACTTCATGGTCTAAGACAACAAGCATTTACTATTTCACAGTGTCTGTGTGTCAGGAATCTGGGACCTGCTTAGCTGGGCAGAGTTGGCTCAGGGTCTCTCGTGAGGTTACAGTCAAGATGGAGACTGAAGCTCCTTTTACTATCCTAACCTGCCCTTCCTAACCGGGGCCACTTTGAGAAAACATGGATGGCATTTCTTCCTCGGCCATTGGTTCCCTGCTGTCCTCAGCTGCCTCTCTGTCTCACCCAATGCCTACCTTCCAGACGGAAGTGTAATTACCCAGCAACCAGTCCAGCCTCAGAGGGTGCATCGCAGCCCTGAACTCACCCTCCCTTGTCTGGGCCTTAGACTTCCTATCCTCCCTGCAATGGTGTGCTAGCACATGACTCTCTAGGAGCCTTTGCTGATGTTCATGGTGTGAATATTCCCACCAAGGTGAATGTCAAGCTACCGAAGGCTAAACAACCAGTGCACAAAAGTCCTGAATATTTAACTATCAGCTTCAGTAAGGCAGCTCCAGCACACCTTGACCCAACCTGCTCCACAGTTCACACACCTAGATGGTACAGCAGGGGCTTCTGAGAGCAGACACCTTTCCCACCACTGGGTCGGGGCAGGATGCGCCCTCTTTACTCCCAGCACCCACCTCCAGGCCGAGACAACCTGAAGTTAATGCAACTGAGAATTTTTATTTCCTTTTCCCTACACCCAGAGATGGAGAGAACAAGCTCCCACCAGTAGGAGATAGAGAGAGATAGCCATAGACTAGAGATGATAGAGATAGAGATAGAGATAGGTAGAGATAGAGATAGAGATAGAGATAGAGATAGATAGAGACAGAGATAGAGACAGAAGTAGAGATAGAGATAGAGACAGAGGTAGAGATAGAGGTAAAGATAGGGATAGAAAAAGAGACAGAAGTAGAGACAGAAGTAGAGATAGAGGTAGAGACAGAGGTAGAGATAGAGGTATCATATTAAATTAAAGATTACACATAGTCCTGGTAGAAGCATCTAGGTTATACTCCCCACCTGTGAGACTGTTATGCTGGTGCCAGCATCCCCATAAGGAGCGCTCGGCGTTCTCTCCTGTTCAGGGCTCCCCCTCCCCAGGCCATTAGCAGGCAGCCAGCGCTCTGAGCAGCCGCTGACACCTAGGAACAGTTGCCGGTGGGCCAACCGTTTGTTTGCTTTTCCACAGTATGAAGGTTGAGTTGAGTCATTTTGCACCCAATTACTTTGCAGTAAATTTGCCGGATGGTTCTTGTCCTGCAGTATTGATCCAGCATCTCACCTTGAGCTTGTTTATTGACACATCAAATTCAGAAGTCAGACCCGCTCAATTGACCACTTCCCAATTAGGGCATTTATATGATGTCACCGAGGCTCCTTGTCATGTCCCGATGAGAGCCATTTGTCCCCTAGCCACCGCCGCCACCCAATCGCCTGCAACCAAGCTGCCATTTTTCTCTGACCTTTCCAGAGACAGATGGCAGTCCATAAAATACATCATTAGCAACGTGTCATTTTATCTCACCGCCATTTCTTTACGTGAAAGGTGCTTCGTTCAACAAAAGATTCTGCAGCCGCGTTCTCCCCAGAGAGCAGCTTACAGTGCTTCTTTGCTGGAGTCAGGGATGATGGAGACAAATGCTTCCTTTTTCATCAGGGGGATGCCCCTTGGCCCTGTTCAGAAAGGATGGCTTTGGGCAGTGACACAGAGCAGACTCCCAGGAGGGGAGAGTTGAGATGATGGCAAAGTGTCAAAAACACAACCAGATATCAAAAGACAGTGTCAAAATGGTGATGGAAGGAGACTTAACTTTGGGTGATGAACACACAATGCAATATACAGATGCTGTATTATAGAATTGTACACTTGAAACCTATTTTATTAACTAATGTCACCCCAATAAGTTCAATAATTTTTTAAAAGACAGCATCCCATGATGTTGGGATGCACTCATACCCAGACAGACAGTCAACATTTCCTCAGTCAGCTCCTAACTGTCCTCTCTTAGCGCCCTGTGTGTGTGGTGGGGGTGGGGAGGACAGAATGCCATGGAATGTATGCTCTCACACTGAACTTGAGGTCAGGAGAATCCAGCCCTTCACCCAGCAAGGTGGCATTATCACCGCATTTCAGGGACAAGCTCACAAGTAGGGGGGCAGTGGGTGAATGCAGGCCTTCTATGTCCTGCTATAAGGCTAAGAAAGAGCTAGACCAGTGGTTCCCAACCTTTTGGCCATGCCCCACCTAAGCATCTCTAAAATCCTGATGCCCCCTCCCCGTGACATATAATTCTTATTATTCAAAAAGTGAACTCCTATTCACATGGAGGAAGCCTAAAAGGCCATTTATTGGTCTAAACAAGCTTCCAAAGAACATGGCATCCATGAAAGAGAAAAATAAAAGAACAAAAGAACTGAGGAAGAAATCACTAAGAAATTGTTAAAAATAATAATATAAAGTGATATGAAAAATAGCAAATAAAGTTTCAAAACATAATAGAGAACTGAAATGCATAAATATGTCACAATATATATTTATATACTGCATATGAGGCCCCTAGGACCATAAGAAATGCAAAAAATTCACTGTTAATAACTCATCCTCAAATTGCCCCCTTAAAAATCAAATTTCCTCCCTGGGGAGTGTGTGCCTCACATTGGGAACCACTGAGCTAGACTGTAGGCTCCCCAAGGGCAGGCACCAAGACTGAAATTCGCTCACCACTGTGTTCCTGGGAGTACCGTGTCTGTCACAGAGAAGACCCACCCCAAAATACTTGTTGTATGTTGACTAAGAGAGGTCCAATTCAAAATAGAATGGTGCATATTAAACAGAAATACTAAATATATATTTTGCCACTAGCATCGGTAATTTGTATGAAATTTTTGGAGGTAATTCTCACAACATGGATCAGAAATCCATGGAGAGGAGTGTCTGAGACACTAGGCAGAGCTGGGCCTGGAGCCCAGGTCTCCCCACTCCAGCTCCAGAACCCACTTAGCCACCTCGTTTAGGATCACATGCATGTGGTATAAGACAGAGCCTCCCCACTCTTTTCAAGGAGGACAGAGCATGAGACTGTGAAGGATACTGAGGTAAAGCGGGGTGGTTCCCCATAGGCCAGAGGTGATCAATAGCTCAGCAACCCATAACATATTCTGTTACTGTTAATTTTCACCCCTAACATTACCATCCGTAGCACCTGGTCGATAGAACTACCGCCCCCTTATGGCAACATAGCCAAATTGCAGGATATTCTTCTTGAGTAACAGGTCACTTCTGTCAGAGTATCCTAGGGTAAAACAGTCATTGGTGAACCCCTTCACATGGAAAAAGGTTGTCTGGGGAGCAGACTCGAGACCAAAAAAAGAAAGAATGGCTGAGTGAAAAGCATCAAAAACCAAGCTTTGCCAGTGTCCCAGATTAGGGCAGGACAGGCCCAGGCTTCATGACAGGGAATCAAAGTCAGCCAGCAATTGATCTTGGGTTGGGCCTTGAATATGACAGCAAGAAAGTGGCTGTCTTGCTGGCTGATTTATAGAACCCCAAAGGGAAATCCTTAGGGCAGAATCCTTGGCCCACCCTTCACCAAGCAGCCTGCATCCCATCAGCAGCAAGGCCAGCCCCTGGGCAGGCAGGCATGTTGGAGGGACTCTGCACTGCAGGTCTGAGCCCCTCGCAGCCGCAGCCAAGGCCAAGCTGAACTGCCCTGGGCACTGGTCCCTGGGGGAGGCTTAACGTTTACACTAGAGCAGGCAGCTCTGCATGGGGACTTCCTGCACCTCCTGCCAAAGGCTCCCCCAACTACTGCCCTGGCTTCACTTAGACTCCAGCTCTCCATCTTCTTTTGGCTGTTGCTCTGCCTGCCTGTCTGTCTGTCTGTCTCCTTTTCCCTAATGTCAAGAGATAAGTTCAACCCCAAGCTCTGATTTTGATCCATGCTTATGCTAAGATTTCAGAACTATTTCTATGCCACCAATTTCTTTCCCATGTATTCCCTGAAGTCTCTGTTCTTTAGCAAAAACAAAGCCTTTCCTTATACTGTGTGAAATAAGACTCAAAATGCAAATAGCAAATACATGCATGCACACACATGGTGTGCATACACACAGTGTACATCTGTGCACATGAACACATATGCACACACACATTAGACCAGGAGTCAGCAGTCCTGGCCTCCCCTCCCCATCTGCCATTGACTTCTGTATAAAATGGGGGGATACACATCTCCTCTCTGGCTTCAGTCTCCTTCTCTGCAAAGTGAGGGGATGGAAGTGAATCACATGACCTCAGTCATCCCTCCATGATTCTCTCTAAAGTCATGCTAAGATGTAGCTAACTGATAGAGGGTGTTTTCTTGAATCAGGATTTCATAAAGTAGTACACGGTACACAGGGCAGTGGGCAACCAAAGGAGGGTAGGAGCCCATGGAGGGGGAAATAGACCCAGACAGGGACAAGAGGCACCAACTTCCCTTCTGCTCAAGGCTGACACTGGCTTCTGGGTACCTGAAATATTCATCTCCTCATGGAATTCCATGTCTGACCCTCCCCTTGCCTCCTCTTCTAGCAAATGTCCCATGAGGCCCCACTATGTGCAAACCACTGTGCCAGGTGTCAGGCAGGGCTGCCTCTGCTCCTGGTTTGGAATGTCTCCCACCCACCGCCCGCCCCCATCTCTCCACAGAGAGGTTGAGGCTCTAGGCAGCTGTTGTCAGATTCAGAGCAGGAAAGACTATCTTACCAGCCAGGTAGGATAGCACAGTGGTTAAGAACAAGGCCTTGATGCCATACAGCCCTAGGCTTAAACTCCAACTCTCTTCCTTGGGCACATTACATAATCTCTAGGCCTCAGCGTTCTCATCCAGAAAATGGGAATTATAATAGTATTTCTCCCATAGGGTTGTTGTGAGAAATAAGTAAAATAATTCGGTCACGGCAAAACCTGTCAGTACCTACCTAATATCTAGTTTCTCCTTCCTATCTTATAGAATCCCCATTTTGTTGCGGGTCCATCAAACCCAGCTACATAAACTACATTTCCCAGCCTCCCTGTAGCCAAGGATTGCTGGAAAATACAGTTCTGTCTAGTGAGATATAAGTGGAAGCCCCATAAGGAGTTCAGGGAAATGTTTGCTTGCCTAATACAGGTCTTCCCCCTTTATTCTACCTTTGTCCTTCCTCCTGCTGAGAATACAGGTGAAGGCCGGAGCTGCAGCCATGTTGCAGTCATGAGGCCAAGGAAATCACAGAGACCACAGGTTGTCAGCCATCTGCACCCAGACTTCTGGTTTATAACCACGGTTTCATTCCAGTCGCCCTTATTTGGCTTTTCCGTTGCAGGTATCTGAGCCTAATCCCCAGTTGCACAAGTGTTTAGCTCAGTGCCATGCACAGAGTAAGCGCTTAATACCTCGTTTCCCCTCCATGGGACACATCCCCGTTGGCCCATTGCAGGGTGCCACGTGCAGGGAGAGACACCAGACGGGACCTTAGCATGACATAGGAGTTCTCAGACTCTCCCACTTTCTAGCTGCGGGGCTTCAATGAGTCCTTAGGCCTCCCCAGCCTTTAGTTCCTCATTTTGGGTTTGGACCAGGTGTATGAAGTTCCTTCCAACTCTGGCCATCCCTAGATCCGTGGCAGTCTTCTGGCCCCTTATGTTGTACCTTTCTGGGCAGCCCCCAGGCCCTCCTCCAATCCCTCCACTCCTCCCACAGCCCCAGGCAAGCTTTCTGAGAGCCTGAGAATTTTCCATACAAAGGAACTGTTGAAATCATAGGCCGTGCTACCCTAGTTAACTTTGCCACCCGTTTAAATAAGAAAGAATACCAAGAGTAATAAAGCCTAACGGAATCAATAAGTCACTAAATAATTTTGGTAACATTTCACATTAAGGTGGCATGAATACTTTATTAAGAGCTGAGAAGTGAATTTCCCTTTTTCTTAAATTATGCTGCATGTGCGGAGGCATGGATAATTGCTGGAGCCGCTGCTCTAAAGTGCTTCCTCACAAGTTGCAAAGTCATCTATGAACTAGTTTACAATCATTCCGATGGGTCTCTGTGCATCTTGGAACAATTTGCCAAGCAACTTTGAGGAATCATTTATTTATCATTATTAAAGTATTTATAAATGCTGCTTTAATTTAGCCCTGTTTCCTTTGCTTACCCACAGTATAGTGTCCAAAAATAAGAATGCTTAGGGTGGGACTTCTACTTAGCTTCTCCATGGTATTTTAACCAAAAGAGCACTGTTGGGGTGTATGGCCTCTGTCAGCCCACAGTATCACTCATCCCCATGCTCCCAGAGGCTTCAGCTTCAGGGTTCTTCTACCTGCCTCCCTGGCCTGGCGCTGAGTGTGTGTTGGCTAAGTGAGAATACCTAGAACAGGGGAGGGGAAAAAACTAATATATATTAAAGGCCCAACCTTTGTTCCAGGTACCCTAGCACAGAGTTATTGAATGTTTAGCATGTACTAGACACTGTTCTAGGAAATTTTCATCTATTATCTCATTTAATTTTGTCAATAATAATTTCTAACACTTACATAGCACTTTTAAGATGCCAGACTATTCTCTAAGGATTTTATCTACATTAATTCACTTAATCCTCACAACAGCCCAACAGATGGGTACTGTCATGATTCTCATTGGAAAGATGCTGGAACATAGGCACAGAGAGGTTGAGTGAATTGCCCAAGGACACACAGCTAGGAAATGACAGAGCTGAGAGTCAGATACAGGGTGTCTGGTTTCAGAGTCCACACCCTTCCTTACCCATCAGCTTTCCTCTTAACAAACAGATGAGATAGGCACTATTTTGATCCCATTTTTCAGAAGAGGAAACTACAGAGGGTAAGTGATTTTCCCAAATTCTCAAAACTAGTGAGTAACAGAACAAGAATTTATACTCTGGTGGCCTGGCTGAGCTCTTCACCAACACCCATAATGCTTTACACATAATCTCACCAACTCCATAAATCAGACGTCACTATTTCCATTTCACAGATGAGGAAACTATGTAATTTGCACAACGATTGCATGATTATTATGTGTCAGAGCTGGGATTCAGACCAGTTCTACCTGGCTCCTTCAGTCATACCATGATAGCAAGAGAAGAGGAATACCTTCACTTTTAGGAAGTTCTGGTTGAGGCCCATACTCCATTTTTTTTCATCCTTTTCATTCAAATTCAAATGCCAGTCCAAGTGCTCAGAGCTCTGCCAGCTGTTGACATGTCTGTGCTGACAGAGGGGAAGAATACGAGGTCAGCCTCTGGGATGCTGTGGGGCGTATGGAGCAGGGACCAGGACACTCAAACTCAGGATTTTCTCTATGTGACCCCCTTAATGCAGGTGTACCTCCCATGTCCCCCAGACTCAGTCGCTATCACAGTCCCACTTTCTCCAGCACCTTGGCCAGAAGGAAGAGAAAGCCTTTGTGCTGACATTTTAGCTGGAAAATAAGTAATTAAGTTAACATTCAAATCAACAGTAGTCTGAAGCCACAGGAGACAGAACCCCAGAAGAATGGAGCATCTTCTCAGGGACTCTTGACGCCTTCAGATTATTTAATGAAGTCCAGCACTGAAGTAGGAAAATGCACACAGAGTCTTCCTGCTTTTAATCTTTACGTTTCAAGGAGAACTGGCTTGAATAAGGAATTACCCTAAATACCAGTATATTAAAATTTGGTCCTGAAGCAAGCATGCTTTCAAGAGCAAGAGTGTATAACTGACACTCTCAAGATGAGCAGAGTTGACCTTTGAGTGTGGAACTTACCTGAGAAGTGACTTTGGTGCACCCTGATTGCACAGGAGAGGAGGGGGAAGGGAAAAAGAAGGTCTTAGGAACTTGTCTTCAGAGCTGGATTCTTCCTCAGAAGAAAGTTGCCAATATTAACAATAAAACATTTGACCTAATAGAAAACCCATTGAGTCCAAAACAAGATGTTTTTGTGAGCTACTGAAAAATTAAGAGTTGCCAATGAAATGAAAACTCTTGATATGCCCTGGATGTAGAACTAATGGTGGAAGTTCAAGAAGTCAAGGAGGCCATGAATAAGATGTTTGGACACAAAGTCTTTTAAAATTTCTGAAGTCATTATGCATCACTGCACTTAAATGGCTGCTTGATTTGGTACAGACTACAGACATTTATCCCATGGAATGTACTGGTGAGGGGGTAAACCTATCTCCTCAACCCATTTCTTTTATCATTTTTTAAGTTACAGTTGACATTCAATATTATATTAGTTTCAGGTGAACAACATAGTGGTTAGACATTTATATAACTTATGAAGTGATCACCTCAAAAAGTCTACCACCAATCTGATACTATGCATAGTTATTACAATATTATCTATAATAATAAAAGTATAATATGCAAATTGACCGAACAGCCAAACAGTGGAACGACCGTCCGGACAACCTTCTGGACGAAGCCACAGCTGCGAGGGCCAAGACAGCTGCCAGGGCTGCAAAGGCCTACTCTTGCATGAATTTCATGCACCAGGCCTCTAGTTGACTATATATTTCTATGCTGTACTTTACATCCCCATAACTGTTTTTATAACTGGTAATTTTTACGTCTTAATCCCTTCACCTTTTTCACCCATCCCTCATCCCTCCTCCCATCTGGCAACCATCAAAATGTCCTCTGTATCTATGAGTTTGTTTCTGTCTTGTTTGTTCATTTAAGTTGTTTTGTAGGTTCCACATAAAGTAAAATTATATGGTTTTTGTCTCTCTGTTTAACAAGCATGACCTAGATGTACCAAGGCCTCATGCTACAGAGAAGGACTGAAGAAGAAAATGAACAAGACATAGTCCTGTCTCAAGGAGCTCTGGCCTAGTAAGAGACAGTGTATTATACATACAGTAGTCCCCCCATCTGCAGATTCAATTACCCACAGCCAACCACAATCTGAAAATATTAAGTGGAAAATTTCAGAAATAAACAATTTATAAGTTTTAAATTTCACACTGTCCTGAGTGGTGTGGTAAAACCTAGCTTTGTCTCACGCAGGCTATAAATCATCCTTTTGTCCAGCATATCCATGCTATATAGACCACCAGCCCACTAGTCACTTAGTAGCAATCTCAACTATCAAGTCATTTACTGAAGAGAGAGAGAGAGAGAGAGAGAGAGAGAGAGAGAGAGAGAGGAGAGAGAGAGACCACAGTCACATAATTTTTATTGCAGTGTATTGTATAATTGTTCTATCTTATTAGTTATTGCTGTTAATCTCTTACTGTACCTAATTTATAACAAACTTTATCATAGTTATGCATGTATAGGAACAAATGGTATATACAGGGTTTGGTATTATCCACGGTTTCGGGATCTGCAGGAGGTCTTCGAGCATATCCCTGGGATAAGGGAGACTACTGCAAATGGAAACTGGGAAGGTTTATTACAGCTCAGAAATACACACCCTAATCCCCCTGCAGCCAAGGCTGTTCTGGGAGCTAGGGAGATGCCCTGATCCTCAGCTCAAGTTATTTGGATGCTATTTGGACAGAGGAGACTGGGGGCCACAATTCACACAGTGGTCCCCAACCCTGAGTCCCTGCTTCTCAGGGTCACAGGCTCAGCCCTCAAGTCCCTTAGAGTGAGCAGCTTGCGGTGCCTGTCACTTTCACGTGCCAGCATCATTTCCTGCATCCACACAAATAAAAGTGGACAGCAAGCCAGTGCCATCGTGTTTGCTGCTAGTGGATTTATGACATGTCAAGTTTAAATAGCACGTGCAAGGCTTACAACGGAGGCAACACAGAAATTCATTTTTCAAGCCCATCAAGGCTCTGAGCGCCCCCACCCCCCTGCTGGGGCCAGGAGAACAATTTTATGAAATTCTGATGCTGAGAAAAGGCCTCCCCAGATTTCCACATCCAATTCCGCTTCTGTCTCTATCTTTTTTCTTTTTCCCTCAAGTCTCAAAAAATACCAAAATAGCACAAATGCCACTTTACCGGTACCTGGTAGATTCCCAATTAACCTTTATGCAAGTTTGCTTCTGCTGTGCGTAAGCCCTGACCTTATTTCTGGGGCTGAATTATTAATCCCTTACAAACAAACCACCGCACGCCACACTCTGCCTTCTTGCGGCCCCACTGACGTGGGCAGCTCTAATTTAGGCGCGCTCCACCCACCTTTTGTGCTTTTCTTTATCTGGATGGAGAACCTTTTTCCCTGTCTTCCCTCCCCCCATCAGCAAATTAAACTGCTCAGTTGCCCCCAGCTTTTCCCAGTAATAGAGGCAACTTGGACTTGACCCATTAAAGGAGGGGGCCCAGAACGACTTGCCACAGTACCCGGCAAGTCTCATTTTGATAATTGATTGGTAAAACAAGCATTTGGGTTGCAAAGCAGCCTTGGTCAGGTTTCCATTTTGCAGCAAACCCCCAAATTAAAAATCACCTCCAGGGGATAATTCTTTTGCAAATAATATGAGCTGGGCTATTTTTGTTTTTGTCAGGTGTACTGTCACTCCAGGCTCGTGTCTCATATGTTATTCTGGCTGCATGAGAAAGGCCCATAATAATAGCACTGGCAGCAGAAATGATGACAAGAAGGGGCATGTCAATTTACAGTCATGAAACAAGGTGAAAACCACACTCCTCAACAAAAAATTGAAGCCCACTTTAGACGATAGAAAATTACAAAGTGAAGTCCCTAAGCCATCGTGACATGGCAGGCAGTATTGGGGGTGCCATGTTAGGCTGTGGTCAGGCCTGAGTTAGGCTAGAATCCCTTAGGAAGCAGGAGCTTTGAACTCTTAAAAATTAACAAAGGTGATTCAGCAGCCTGATTATTTATGCTTGAGTCATAGTGAATTATGGACAGATACTTTACATCTCGGCCTTTGCCCAGGATGTCACTTTGGAGTATTGCACCCTTCTCTACCCTTGCCAAACAGATCACTCCTCCTCATCCTTAAAGACTCACTCAAATGTCTCCTCTTCCAGGAAGCCTTCCTGATTTCTGGCCAGATTCTATCCCCCTCCAGTCTCCCATTGTATGGTGTTTAAATAGCCCAGTCTTAAAAGTGTTGCTTGGCTTTTCAGTCTCTCCCACTATATTCCTTAAGAACAGAGAACACACATTACTCCTCTTTTAATCTCCAGCATCAGAGTGCCTAGCACATAGTAGGTGCTTGGGAAATGTTTAATGAATGAATGGATATGTCAAAATATAGAAACCTGTACGAGATGAAACAAAGAGCTGGATTGAAAAGGACTGATTATTTTGGAATTAATCTGTTAAATTCAGTGACGTATTCAGCGTGGTCTTCCTAAGTGCCTATCAGATACTCAGCTTTGTGTTAAGTACATAAAGGTGATAGGAGGAAAGGACAGAATCCCAGATTTCAAGAAACTTATCATCAGATCTGTACATTTCTATATGAGAATGGTAGAAAATAGTCCAAGGCAAATAAGTGTAGCACAGTAGGATGGTTGTGCTAACATGCCAGATTGGGAGTTAAGAAAACACATTCCCTGTCACGATCCCACCACTGAGTCATTAGGTGACCTTGGACAAGTCACTCCACTTCCTGGACCTGTGGGAAGCCACCCACTGTCAATACTATCATGAAAGTGCACCAAGGAACACGGAAGGCCGAAGGACCTTGGCGTTGGCAGGGCTAACGCTAAGCACCATTGTTCTGTTGAGATAGCGGTGGCTCGAAGCAATTTCCTGACCTAAGAGCCTCAAAGTAAATGTTTACTGAACCTGACTGATCTTTACTGATCTTTATTGACCTTAGAGATGGTCTGTCTGCTACCTGTTTGCTGTGCTTTACTGAGGGCAAGATGTGTATCTAAAACTGAATAAAAAGCGGATAAGGCCAGGTTTCAGTGTGCCTCTCCAAGAGAGAGGTCTCCACCTGGCCCCCCATGCCTTCTAAATTCATATTTATTACATAGTATTTTCATTTATGTGTCGGCCCCTCCTTCAGATCCTGAACCCTAGTCGTGCAAGTTGCGGCATGGGCCTACCTCAGTTTTATCATCAGTAACATCAAAGAGTTGAAATGATACTTGGACAATTGCTACTCACATGGAAGAAAATAAAATGTCTGCCTCATAACATATGGAAAACTAACTTCCATGTGATTGACTGACCTAAACATAAAATAGCAAAACTCCAAATTTTTTTAAAAACTGTAGAAATATAGCGGTATGGCATCCGTTTAGACAAATTTCCTAAACAAAATGTGAAGAGCAAAAGCTGTAAAGGAACTCGCTGACAAATGGGCCTACCTTAAAACAAACACATGCCCTAATCAAAGTGAAAAATGATGCCACAACCGGGAAGAACGTGTCTACAACTGTCATGATGGAAAATATGAGTAGTCAGAATATCTAAAGAGCGTCCACAAATCTACTGGAAAACCAAAGACAACCTAGTAGAAAGATGGTCGAAGTAGATGAAATCTAAATCACGAAAGAGGAGGATGGCTGATAAACTTGTGAGATGTTCAATCTCACTAAAAATCAGAGAAATGCCAATTAAAAATGACAGTGAGATACTAATTTGTACCCATCTGATTGGAAAAAATTGAGAATCCTGATAAAACCTAGTTTTGTCAAAGATGTGTCGCCACGGGGACGCACACATGCCGCAGATAGAAATGTAACTTGGTACAGCTACTTTGGAGGACAGCTTAGCAGTAACTGGCAAAGTTGAGCCTGTTCATACCCTACGACTCAGCAATTCCCTGTCACTATGTACAAGGAGGCATAGACAAGTATATTTCTTGTAGTAGTACTTGTTATGATCAAACATTGGAAACAACTTCAATAGCCATGATCAGTAGATTGGAAAAACACAGTACAGTAATGCACAGCATAGCATACAGCATTATAGTGTACATTACTATAGTACAGTGTACACTACTATAGTACAGTACTACCCTAGTACAGGGTGTAGTGTAATCACACAATGGAATCCTAGACAGCAGTGAAAACTAATTCACTAGAGCCACATGTGACAACATGGCCAAATCTCAAAACTATGATGCTGTGGAAAACAGAAAGTTACAGAATTATATGTACTGGAAGATGGCATTGATGTGAAGTTGAACACAAAGTAATACTGTGTTGTTATGGATGGAAAATATAGCTGCAGAGGCTGGGGCTGGGTGTGCACTGCGGGCCGGGCAGGCTGGGAGAGGCAGAGGCCCCAGCATTGCAGGGCTCTACGGGCCGGGCTGCTTGGCTCCAGAAGGAAATAAATGAACACAGCCTTCAAGACAAATGAAACACACGGTCTGGTTCTCTGGCTAATGGGGGTTTTTTACCCAGGATTCCTCACTGTCAGTCAACACACAGTGGCATCTCTTTGGAAAAACTGGCCTCTTTGGGATATCACGGATGGGGGAGGGTGGATAATGCCCTGGTTGTGTGGCCTTAAGTGAGTCACGGCACCTTTGCTGGCTGCCGTTTCCTCATTTATGAAATGAAGAACTTGACCTCCTGGAAAGAGTATGAGATTCGCAGGAGTAAGGAGACTTGGTTCTGTCCAGTCCTGCCTTTAACCAGCTGTATAGCTTTGGGGCAGTCTCCCCCTCCCAGTCCTCAGTTTCCCCCTCTGAAGATAGCAGCCATGAAGGCGATGTTTGCCAAGGGCCCCTCAAGCTGTGGGGTAGGTTACCTGCACCCACACCCACATGCACTGGCGGTTGGGGCCAAGCTTAACCCAGTACAGGGTTCAGGGCAAATGGAACTACCTGGCGTATTAGAATCACATATCCAAGCAGCCAAGCAGTGGCGGCCTATAAGGCGTGACTGTGGGAGCACCGAGCAGGCTCTTGCAGGCGAATAGCCCCGCTGCCCCCACACCCTGCCTGCACCATACCTGCAATGGCAGCGCTCCCAGGCCATTCCATTAGGCCGCGAAGACTTCCATCGTCCAGACGGCCCTTGAAAAGGCCGTGTCAGAAGCAAGGCTAACCCTGGCGATATTACCCCCATTCCCAACTGGCTATAAGCAAAGTCCTGGCACGATAGGTTACAGGTGGAGCTAATTTACCCCTGGAGCTATTACGTAACCCAATTCCCAACTGCCTATAAGCAAAGTCCTGGGTTGATGGGTTACAGATGGGGCTAATTGGGCCATCCCAAAAGGATGCGGGTCCCAAAGCAAACTGCCTGCTCACGCAGGAGTCGCAGGGCCTTCCAGGCCATCGAGTGACCAGTGCCCTCGTCTCCTGCTGCTCCTCAGACGGGGCTGTCTCTGTAGCTGGGCTGTGGGAGGGAATCACTGTCCCTCCTCTTCAGTAATGGCCCGAGAGGCGAGGCTGCTTGTTCGCCTGAGTATTAGGCTGAGACCGAGAGAGACGAGACCCTCTTGTCCCGGGCCCTCAACCAGAGTAATAACGATGATGATCACATCAACCCCTTACTGAATCCTAAGGCCAAGCCCCTTTCTTCTAAGTCATTCAACCCTCACCACATCCACAGAGCAGGGGCGATTAACACTGTCCTTTCACAGGTGAGGAAACTGAGGCACACAGAGGTGAAGTTGCCCAGCTGCTGGGACATCCGGGTCTCTGGCCCCAGGTGTCACCTCTCCGATAAACTGCCTAAAGCTGGCCCTGCTCCCTCGTCTGAAATCTGGGCCTCGCCTCCTTTCACCTGGAAGGTTCTGGAAGCTGCCCTTTTTCCCCTCCCTCACCTCCTCTCCCCTCCTCCAGGGAAAGACAGAGGCTGCAACAAAAAAGGTGTCAGAGAAAGTGATTAATGGAGGCTGATCCCAGGTCAGAGCAAACTCAGCCTGACTCCCCACCCCATGGAATGGGCCCGCCTCCCTCATACTGACCTGACAAGCAGGGCACAGGCCGCAGGGTGGGAGTAGGGACAAGAGCCTGGCTTCTGGGGCCATCCCCCGCATCACTGGGGCAACTGGACAGAGACTGCCCTGCCCCACTCCAGGGCACAGTCCCCACCCCACCCCTGCCAGAGCCCCAGGCTGGCCAAGCCATCCTTCAGGCCCAGATGACATGCATTCCCTGAGTGCTGGTGACAGGCGCCCAGCTGGAAAAATGATGGACTGCGTGGAGGGGGCAAAGTGCGGATTTTCCTTCATCGGAAATGGCAGCTGCAGCTATGGCTGGAGGTGGCAGAGTCAGGACAGCCTCACAGGGGCGTGCATGCACACACACACACACACACACACACACACACTCACTCACTGCATCCAGGCTGCATGAAGGGACCCGGGAGATAAAGTGAGTATCCGCTCATAGAGAGAGGTGTCCACCACCACCATCTCTCTCTCTGAGAGACGAGTAGTAACAGCAGTGATGCTTCTACCTGGATCATGTCCTACAGTTTGCAATGCAGCTCCACACTCACAGGTTAAGGATTGGAGCTGGGCAGTCCCTTTCAGGCTGGGTGACAACCGGCAAGTTACCGAACCTCTCTGTGCCTGGGCTTTCCCATCTGTAAAATGGGGCTGATAATAGTACCTGATAAAAGCTGGGGTCATTGAGTACCGAGAGCAACTCTGCTGCAAATCCAGAAGAGACCATACTGCTCTGCCTGGCCCCCCTCAGCTGCCGACGGCCACGGCTCCCCAGCGCCCTCTATTCTAAATGCATCGCCTTCCACGGCAGGCACCCTTATGGGCTGCCCTGCTGAGTTCCTGGGCAGAGAGATGCCGCCTGTGCTGTCATTTCCTCCCAATGTTGTTGGTGGCTCTTAGAGCAGGAAGGGGTGAGGAGAAGGAGATAGGAATAGAGCATGTGGGAGGGGAAAGCAGAACAGAGAGAGGGAGGCAGGGTGCCCAAGACCAGCCTCACCCCTTCACCGTCGTGCAGGAGCCGAGCTCTTTAAAGAGGAAAAGAGCAGAACTGAGCCCTAGCCTTTGTCTCAGTGGTTAGAGCATCAGCCCGTGGACTGAAGGGTCAGGGGTGTGATTCCGGTGAAGGGCACAGGCCTCGGTTGCAGGCTCCATCCCTTGCCCCAGAAGGCGTGAGGGAGGCAACCAATCCATGTGTCTCTCTCATATCAATGTTTCTCTCTCTTATCTCTCCCCCTCCCTTCCACTCTATCTAAAAATCAATGGAGAAAAATATCCTCAAGTGAGTATTAAAAAAAAAAAATAGCCCTAACCGGTTTGGCTCAGTGGATAGAGCATCAGCCTGCAGACTGAAGGGTCCCAGGTTCGATTCCGGTCAAGGGCATGTACCTTGGTTGTGGTCACATCCCCGGTAGGGGGTGTGCAGGAGGCAGCTGATCGATGTTTCTCTCTCATCGATGTTTCTAACTAACTATCCCCTCTCCCTTCCTCTCTGTAAAAAGTCAATAAAATATATATTTTTAAAATCTTTATTTAAAAAATATAAATAAATAAAATTAAATAAGAGCAGAACTGAGAGACGGAGGCTGGGGTCCATCCAAATCCCGTGCTGCCCCTTTGAGCTCTTAAGGGTGGAAGGTGAGATCCAGTGCCTACACTTGGTGGCAGTCCCTTCCAAGTGACACGCGTGGACCTTTGCGCACCACGTTTTAAATATATTTCTGCCCAGGAGAGGCAGTGACAGGCTCGGAAGGACCTAATGGGAACAGCAGCTAATACTGCAAGTCGGCAAAGCTTGTCAGCCAGGTGCCATCATCCCTCACCTCCTCTTTCATTTTTATAGAAAAGGCTCAGAACCAGAGAAGAGAAATTTCAAAAGCCAAACAAAAAAATCAATACTGTGGGAGATAACCCAGCATTAATACAAAAACCAGAGAAGGCCTCTTTGTCTCCCACCTCACAGCGCCATCAATCACGCTGTGGATGGATTTGGGAGGCCACCTTGGCTGGGAAGCCGGCGGGAACCATTTTAGTTAAAATGCCCATCGAGAGCTGGGGTTCGGGGGCGGGTGGAGCCTGAGCCAGGGCAGGAGAGAGGACACACAGACTCAGCTTGCTCCCCTGGGATTCATGGCCACCTCCTCCAGGCTGAGGTCTAAAGGACAGGAGGGCGAGGAGGCTAGAAACAGATACCTTTGAGTTGAAAAGCTAAGCTGACAAGGAGAGGTAAAGTAGGAATGCATTTGGGACTTAGAGGAGCCTCTTAAATAAACAGCTTCCCTTACACGCCTGAGCTCAAATGCTGAAATCCATGTCACACCCACAGGACCATCCAATCCAAGACCAGTGAGGATGAAACTTGGGCAGCCCGTTCTCACCAGGTGTGATCGTGGAGTCCTGGAGGTGTTCACTCCTCGAGAGGCACACAGAGCAGGCCCAGCTGGGCACCAGCCCAGGACCTCTCCGACAGCCCTTGCCCACTCCCTTCCCCCACCCTCACCCCATGTTTCAGGCACAACTGAGCTGGATCGTGAAGACGGCATACGGCCTCAGATATGAAGCCCCAGGACAGAAAGAGGTGCTTCTAAATCGGGGCCTCTGTTGGAAGTCACGTTGTTTTCCTTCCTTCACTGTTTTCACGAGGATGCGTACGTGGATGGGGCTGTTGTTTGTTTGTCTCTCCCAAGACTCAGGAGTTCATAGGTCTATGCCCACCACCAGCCCAGACAGAAACGTGTTAATGGACAGAAGCCTCCATAACTTGGTTTCCTCTCTGCACCTTGGTTCCCGTGGCTCAGGTTAGTGTCTGGGCTTTATTGAGAACCACGCCTAGCAGCTCCTCATTCAGGCCAGTCTGTGGTCTTCCACCAGCTACTCAAAGTGTGGTCCACGTTCCAGCTTATCAGCAACGCAGAATCTCAGGCTGCACCTCTGACCTCCTGCAGCCGAATCTGCACTTTACTGAGGTCTCCAGGCAGCCTGGGGCTCATTGGGTTAGGGAAGCACAGCCCATCACACTGTCTGTAAGAAAGCTTCATGGAGGCTGGGCCAGACTCTCCATCGTGAACCATCTTTGCACGTAGTAGGCGATCAATACGTATCTACTGATTGACTGATTGAAAAATCTATGGTTTGCATGAAATACAGGCCCCCTGAGTGTTGCTGTATTGGAAATGACCGACTTTTCAAGTTCCTGTAATCGCCGATTACTGAAACAGGGAATCCCGCCTCACCGCAGGGGAGGCGGCCCGCCCTTTGCAACTATAAAAACAGTGACACTGATAACAAAAGAATGTCTTGCTGAGCACACCCAGGATCCACTGGATGATTTCATCTGCCCCTTGCCCTTTCTGTAAATAATATCTAATCACCTTACCAGCCTCCTTTGGATAATGGCTCCTTTTTCATCTCTATTCAGAAAACAATCCAAAAATAAAAAAAGAGTTCTTCAGGGCTTAGTGCATCTTTTGATTAGAGTTTATTTGCTGAATCTGATTAATCAATCTGATTAAAGGCAACATAGTTCAAAAGAACGTATCCCTTCAGAGCCTCCCCCTGCCATGTGACAGGTGTTGACTGAGTCCCCAGCACTCCATGGTCAATGGGTGGATGGCTGCTCAGTTGTTCTGGCTGCCCTCACTTTTAATTGGGTGTTGCCCTTTCTGTTTATTCATTTCATAAACACTTGGCCATGTTCCAGCTCTGGTCTTCAGTTCAAGCATACATGCTCATTGGACAACTTAACTTTCATCAGAACACGTAAACTCCAGGCCAATTCAATTGGCCACCTCACCTGCAGCATCAAATATCTGATTCTAAGAACTCATCAAATAGGATAGCCCCAAACTCCTGGCCAAATGATATAGATCAAAAGCTTGATGTGAAGGATCAAAAGCTTGAAAGTTAGAGGAGCCTCTTAAATAGCTCCCCTTATGTGCTCAAGTTCAAATGCTGTCTAGCCATTTCTCTGCTTCAGTGGTTCTGAACCTCAGTGGGGAAAGTTATGAGCTCTCACCCCAGAAAAAAATGCTCATAAATATGCACTCAGAATTTTGCATGCAATGTTAGGAGTTCCTAGGCCTCATGAAGGCCAGGTTAAGGACTCTTCCAAATATGTCAAAACGTTGACCTAGACCAGTGGTCGGCAAACTCATTAGTCAACAGAGCCAAATATCAACAGTACAACGATTGAAATTTCTTTTGAGAGCCAAATTTTTTAAACTTAAACTATATAGGTAGGTACATTGTTATTAACTTAATTAGGGTACTCCTAAGGCTTAGGAAGAGCCGCACTCAAGGGGCCAAAGAGCTGCATGTGGCTCATGAGCCGCAGTTTGCCAACCACTGACCTAGACCAAGCAGAATCATCAGAGGTCTGGGTGCATGGACCACTTGTCTTGGTGTCATTAAGGAAACACACTTACTAGAATAAATTGAGGTGCTGGCCATCAGCTGCCATTCAGGGCCACTCCAATATTTGCCCCCATGGTTTTATGGAAAAGATGTGACTGAGATCATTGTCCATCACTTATAAGGTCTTAAAAGAAAGGTCTGTCTCCCTTTTCTTTGTATCCCTATTATACAATATTCTGTTTGGTAAAAAGTAGGGCTAATTAAGGATTTGGGAAGGAAGGAAGGAAGAAAGGAAGGAAGGAAGGAAGGAAGGAAGGAAGGAAGGAAGGAAGGAAGGAAGGAAAGAAGGGAGGGAGGGAGGAAGGAAGGAAGGAAAGAAGAGAGGAAGGGAGGAAAGGAGGGAGGGAGGGAGAGAGGGAGGAAGATGTAAGAGTAAATGAGTGAATGAATGCAGAATGGGGGTTAGCCTTGTCCTTCTGATTAGTGTGAACTTCCTAGAATTATCTCCTAACAGTATCTAATACAGGGCCCGTTTCTACCTGTTACCAGCTCTGCAGCTGTGACTAACCCCCCTAACATGTTCCCAATGCCAAAGGTTTCCAGGGCACTGTGTAGACACACATGCACAAAAGACATAAGCCAAATCACTCCTGAAATTGCCATTGACGAGAGCAGGATGTAGATCATTCAGGTAGTGCTATAAAGCAAGTGTTCCCATAGTTAAAGCTAGAGGCATCTGCAAGAGCTGTTACCTTATTGCAATGAGCCCCTTCAGGTGGAGGTGCGGAAGTCATTATGCCTGTTAGGGTGGTTTATAGCCCTGGGCCGTATGTAATGCTCACTTACCTGAAGAACCTGAATTACCCTCAGGGCTGGCTGGGAGCTCCCTGCCTTGTTTATTTGCTCCTGTTACTGGGAGGCATTCTTGGGGCCAAATTGATGCAAAAAGTATTGGTGTGGCTCCTATGAACCAGGAGGTCACCTTCGGATTCCCAGTCAGGGCATATGCCTGGGTTGTGGCCTCGATCCCCAGTGGCGGGAGTGTAGGAGGCAGCTAATCAATGATTCTCCCTCATCATTGATGTTTCTATCTCTCTCTCCCTCTTCCTTGCTCTCTCTGAAATCAATAAAAATATATTAATAAAAAAATAAGTATTGGTGTGGCTGGTCCCACTTTGGGTCCCAGACATTTACCTGGTGTGCAGTTAGCCCAAGGTTTTCTGCAAAGCCAGACAGGAAGTCATTTGAAAGGCCTTCAAGGTCAAAGTGAGCTAGACAAAGGTTATGGGCAAACCACCCCTTGCCACCAACTCTGTGAAACCTTTCTTGACTCCCAAACCCCAGACAGAGCTCATCAGTCAGCCCTCTTCCCCACTGCCCTGGTACACACCAGTACACTAAACTGCAGTGACCTTTCATGTGATGGCCTCCTACGAGAAGGGTTATGGCTTATCTATCATTTTATCTTCATCCAGAACCTAGGAGAGACCTTAGAATAAAAGCAATACTAAATACACTGGGTGGGTCCACACAGGAGCAAAGAATTTTCAGGACCACCAGAAGCTCGCCCCAATGACAGCAACCAGCGTCCCACCTTGGTCTGGCACCCCCACTCACCTGCTCCACCATCCCACTGTGGCCAATGCCCACCATGTTCCACACTCTGCCACCTGCTGCAACACCCGCCATGTTCCACATGTGCCCCCTGCTGGTCAGCGCACATCATAGCAACCGGTTGTTCGGTTATTCAGTTGTGCCACTGTTCAGTCTATTTGCATATTAGGATTTTATATAGATAGATATGCATTTCCCCCTTTTTGACCAATGGAACCCAGTTTGGTCAATGTTACTCTTCAGACGCCCTTGCAGCTAAGGTGACCATGTGACTCACTTGTGGCCAATGAATTGCAAGCAGAAGTCTAATGGGTAGGCATCTAGAAAACCTATTGTTTTTTTCTGATACAAAGAAGAAGATTTTGCCAGCATACAGTGCTTTTTACAATTTGTAAAAAGTTCCTGTCAGAAACTTCGTCCTAATTTCATGAGTAAGAGCAGCCATCTTGGGTTTATGAGGACAAAGACCACATGCTAAAATGATGGAGTACAAAGAAGGAGTCTGGTTCCTTCTGCCTTGCTTGAACATTAGCTCGAGACAACCTCTTCCTGGTCTATTTTTCATGTAACAAAACTAAAATCCTTAGTTGTTTAAGCCACCATGGTCAGATTCCATTACAGGCAGCCAAATTGAACCCTGAGTCAACAGCTAACCAGAAATGAACAAAGTGACTATTCGTGCATTCAGAACATTCACTGAACACCTACTTTGTGTCAGGTATTGTGATAACTGCTTTTCATACACTGGAGTGCAAATCTGAACACAACCCTGCTATTCCCTTCAAAGTAAGTGGAAATTTTCTAAATGATAAATGCTTTATGGCAGCTTTTCAATAATCCTTCTGAATTGTTTTTTCAATGTTTTTGTTTATCTTCTGGGAGGTCTCTTCACATATGTCTTGCCTCCACAAATAACAGGTTGAATCATATGAAATTGCTGTTTCTATGAGTCAAAAGTATATGTTCATTTGCTGTGATTTAACTTAAATGTTGCACCTGCTTCCTTAAAGTGAACAATAGATTTTTCTCTGTGGTATTGCATTGACCCTTGCAACCCATGCAGTTCACAAGGGAATACCCTTCTTAGAAGAGGGACGTCACTTCGTGTCCCAGAGCCTCAGTTTCCTCATTTGTACAATGGAAAGGTTGGGCTAGAATCTCTCCTCCCAGCACTCTAGAATGTGAAAGTGAGGAGCTGTCACCCCAACATACCCAAGGGCCTCACAGTCCAGTATAAATGCCAACCAGACACTGAGCAGTGCTGCCATAATGGCCCCATGTAAGTCCAGAATCAGGTATGGCAGCCGGCAGTCCCCAGGAGGTCCTCTTGTCCATCTCTCTGCCTCTAACACCCCCAACACTGGCCTTGCCTGTAAGTGCCCCCAGTAAGAGGATCCAGGACTGAGTAAGGAGGCCCTGCCCTGGACCAACCTCTGCAAGTGGACAGACACTTCACAGCCCTGCACCTGTTTTGCCTTCTCTAAAAAAAAAAAAAAGACAAAAATATGCAAAATGATGAAAGCACCATGATTATCAACTACATAAAAAATAATACACATCTGAACTGGAGCTCTAGAGTCATATGCAAATATGAAATTCTTTGTGATTAAAGATCTTTTTTTTTTAATTTCCTCACTACATTTTCTTTTCAATAATAATTTAAAAGGCTGTTGTGAGGAAAATTAGTTAAGAAGCATGAAAGAAGGAGTTAAAAGTTCCAAAGACACCCATTACTGCTCAAATTCCGAGGATGCCCATTCTGAGTGAGGCCATTTAGACAGAGACCGAGCCAGTCCCCACCGGCTGCAGCCCAGCATCCCTCACCCGCTTCTTGGGAACAGCTGTTCCCTCCCAGTCTGCCGACTGCCCTTCCCTGATGAACCCATCCTGCCTGGTGAGGGCAGTCAAGCCAACAGCCCTCTACCCCTCCTACCACGTGGGCCATCTTGGAGCCCGGTTTCTCTGGGTGAACTCCAGGGTGAGGTACATTGAGGTGTTAATTACACCAGCTTCTGTGCCACCCCCAGCCTAGCATACTGGCAACTTGGCAACTGCACCCCTAGTACAAGAACAATATGCCAAGCAGCTGGTGGCAGAAAACTCTGATTTATTAACAGGAGTCCCTGGGATGGCAGCCGAAGTGCCCTTCTTTCCAGAGGAGCAGCAGGGCCCAGCAGTCAGCTTCTGGGCGCCCTCAGTCAGGGCCAGCTCACCTGTGGGCGACTGAAACTCCACAGGGGTCACACCTCAAGCCTTATCAGTCATTTCCACCTCTGGGTGGATGAATCTGTCCCCCCCCGCCCCTTTCTTTACTCAGCCAGCTGAGGCCTGCATTGGACTGGAAGCCAGTATGTTTGGGTGGCGTTTCAAAGCCAGAATATGGTGTTCCTGGAAAGGACTAGGGTCATGTGGGACAATGGGCAACCCATTGGAATGAGGTGGGAGAGCCTGAGAGGAGAGACAGCTGGGCCCAAATACAAACACCAGCATCACCGTTTTGTCCAGGGCAGCACTAGGGCCCCACTCTCCACCACCACCTGTCCCACAGGGTCAGTGGCACCTTCCACACACCAGCTCGCCAGTGCCCCTCTACCCCTCAGAGGCCACTGCACTGCTGGGCAACCTATGGCCAGGAAGCCGGGCTGGATGAACCCGCTCATATTCATTTATTTATCTGTCCATCCCCCTGCCATCCCTAATTCACTCAACAAGTATGTATGCAGTGCCCACACTATACCAGGCACTGTGCAAACCACTGCAGATGCAACAGTGATCCAGTGGCACAAAGTCCCTGCTGTCACAAAGCTCTCATCCTCGACGTGGAAGCAGCCAGGTCAACGGGCAATCACAGCAACGTGTTGCCAAGCGCTCTACCATCGATGGGCAGGCAGTCAGGAAGGAATGCCTGACTCAGGCGTGGACTGGGGAGCTTCAGGGTCCTCGCCTATAAAGTGGCAGCACTGTGACTTGTCCAGCCAACCTACAGGACTGCTGGGAGGAGCAGCTGGGATCATGGATGGGAAAGAACTTTATAAACCGTAAAGCATGCAGATGTATACACGTGTCATTACTGTCATTTCCATTCCAGGCCTCTTCCAAAGCACAAGGGAAAGGGCAGCGTTTCTGGGGCTTCTGGCCATGACAGCTCTGCAAGCTGAAGCCAGAGGCTAATGCTTCCTCAAAATAGGAGCATCTCCAGCCATGTTTACTGGTTTTCCCAACAGTTGAGCGTAGTTGCATGGGATCATCCATATGCTAGAAACTCCCCTGTTTGGCCGCATAGCCTGTCTTCCAGAGGCGTGAGGGACGGTGTGGGTACACAGGAGGGCTACACGTTCAGACTGTGACCACGCAGGATAGGAAGTTTTAAGGCTGAAACTATAGTTGCATGAACATGCTGTGTGTGCAAGTGAACCAGCCAGAAACTCATGTCATTCTCAAGAAGGAAGCTTGATTCTAAGATAAGATTCTTGGACAGATGCTGTCTTTAACACAGAGTAAGTTCCCTGAAGCCAGAGAATGGGCCTGCTCCATGGGACCTAGCGTGCAACAAGGCACCCCGATACAGTCCATGCAGAACCCAATAGACGTTTGCTGGGTGTTGGAATTAAATTGCACCAGAAGAGAAGAGCAGAAGATCCCCCCCCACCTCCCCCAAATGGGAATTGAGACCCAAGGAAGTGAAGGCAACTAAGTGAGTACCAGAGCCCCAGCCTCATGACCCTGTGTTTAGAGCTCTTTCCTCTCCCAGGAAGACGGCACGATGATGTAGTGGAGTGGAGAGGGGATGTGTTTCCAATCATTTACTCATGACTAGCAATCCACTTAATTCTGTAAGCTTCACTAGACTTTATGTGTAAATGGATTAGCTCATCTCAGAGGGTGGTGACAAGAATCAAGTAGGATTGTGCACATGGAGGCACTGTGCAAACCCTTAGGTTCAGGCCCTGGCTGGATGCTCAGTTGGTTAGAGCCTTGTCCCGATAGGCCAAGTTTGCAGGTTCCATCCCTGGTCAGGACTCATACAAGAATCAACCAATGAATACATAAATAAGTGGGACAACAAATTGATGTTTCTCTCTCAACAAATTGCTCTCTCTCTCTCTCTCTCTCTCTCTCTCTCTCTCTCATCAATCAATCAATACATTTTTTAAACTCTTAGGTTCAGTACACCACGAACGGGTCATTGTTGTTACCATGACGCCCACGGATGGTAACCAGGGTGATGTAGTCCTGGTGGCAGTAGAAACACCTTCAAAACTCCCCAGAACTGGGCCTCAAGCCTTGGAAACTGCAGGTGGCAGCTGTGGGCTGGAGCCAGAGCAGCCTGGGTCTGTGTGGTCCTTGTGGGAGGGACTGAGAGGGGCTCCTGGGCTCAAGGTCACATGAATGTCTAAAGCAGAGTCTCCAGCAGGGCTGTGCCTGTGAGTAGCAGCTCCACCCCCTCAGAGGACTGCTCTGCCCAGCTTTCATTCCAACCACAGGGAAACCTGTGCTCTAGACCCATCTCTGCCGCACACGCGTCAGGTGACTTGGGGCTGCTTGTCTCACCCTCCAGGACGCAATTTCTTCATTTACAAAGTGGACAGACACCTGCCCAACCACGACCAAAAGCCTGCATCAGCGTTTAATCCACCAAGAATGTATTCAATACCCAAACGTTCGCGTTCTCTCAGTTGACCAAATGCTATAAGCTCTGTTCCAAGGAGAAGGCATCGCACACCAAAGTTCAAAGCTGCCAAATTAAACCAGTAAATCAGGGGCCATAGTTATCAGGCTTAGAGTGGGCTCGAGAATTTGTTTTTTCCTTTTCAAATTACTCAGATGGGCAGTCCTGGGTAACAGTTTGGCCTCCACCATGCAACCCATTTGCTGAGTTCCTTTCAAAGACAAAGAACAAGGCAATGCCCTCTGAACATCCAGGAGAGTGAGCGTTGGCCCACAGCGTTTGCTGTGTGTTTTCCTGTAACTAATTAAACAAGTGTGTGTTGTTTTACAAAGGAACCCCGATGCCTTTGGTTAAACACCATATAAATGGTTTTAAAAAGCTAATCGCCCAATGAGTTGAGAATTTTATATTGATTCAGTAATTACAAAGCATATTGCAAAATCAATGATACATACCCCCGAAGTTCATATTGATTGGCTAACTCCAATACGATTATATTGAACAGAGACGATATATTTAAGAGTGTAAATGCGAGTTCACGTTAACACATGGGTGACAAATGGAAGCTCAGGGCAGGCCCCAGGCCCCAGGCCGCTTGACAGGAAGGTGCCCGCTCACTGCGTGGTTTCCACACTCTTTCAACACACTCGGTTCTGGCTTCTGAAGCGGCTGCTTAATGAAACATAAGATTATTACTCCCTCGTGCATTTAAGTTTTCAGGTCTTTATACAATAATTAATTAGGATTATGTGACAAGAAGAGAATTTCCACTAGGAAAAGAAATACTAATAGTCTTGCTTTAACAAATGATGCTTAAACTCCTATTGACTCAACTTAATTTATTTAATCTTTCTACCTAGACCACCCGGAAGGTAATTATTCACTTTAAATACTTTTAAACTAGTATCTTTTAAGTCTGGGATTTCTCACGTAGCCACTTACTGTCTAATAAAGGAGGCTTTCTGGGAATGAAGAGTTTCAAATTATATAGAAATGGGTAAATCCGTAAAACATATACATCGGCGGTTCTCCAAGTGTGGTCCCGGGACCAGCAGCCTCAGCGCCACTTGGAACTTGTTAGAAATGGGAATTCTCAGAGTCTCGCCCCAAACTTACTGACCCAGCAGCTCGGGGGATGGGGCCCGACTATCTGTTTTCACAAGCTGGTTCTGATGTCTGCTCCAGTTCGAGAACCTCGACTACAGGTTGTCAGGACTTTCCTGAGCATTTACTATGTGCCCACAAGTCGGCTACATGTTATGAACATACAGGAGAGTATGTGGCACCGGCCCTCAGGGGCTTCCAGGCTGGCTAGGGTTTTCATATTTAATACTTGGCTCTGTCACTAACTAGCTTTAATATCTTGGCACGACTTACCCCCTCTGGACCTGTTCCTTTATGCATAAGGAGATCAGTTGGCTGAGATAATCTCTTCAAGTTGCTTCCAACTCTAGACCCCATCCCATGGCTCTACAAATGGGAGGACAATGAATTGGTTCAAGAAGCTCCACACCAGCAGGAGGATTTGAAACACAAGGGAGATCTCGCTGGCTACCCAGTTCATCCCCCTCTTGAATGGCAAGGTCTCTGAGGTTAGTCACTCCTCAGGGTTTCATGGCATCAGCCAAACCCTGTCTGGGAATAGGGAGTGGCATGGAGGGAAGGGGGAAGTCAATCCCTCCCCCTCCCATGGGGTCCCCCGTGTCCCCCACCTAGTGCAAACCATTGCTCCAGCCCTTTCCTACATCCGGGCCCTCTGGGCCTGAACACCATCACAAGTTCCCCTGGGTCTGATCGGAGAGAACCTCAGAACCCAACCTTGAGCGGTGAGGAATTTCATTCATTTAGCAGTACCAAGAGAACCCTGAACTGGGGAGGGCAAATTCTACCTTATAAAGGGGCCAGGTGAGAAAGAAGGCCTTAAAGAAACACCCCTACAAATCCACAGCTGTGCCCAGGGGTGCCTCTAACTGGCCTTTCTGGATCCCTAGCCCTCCCATGGCCACCCCTCCCATAGCCCACCACTCTCGGCACCCATTGAGAGGTACTACTGTTTTCAATGAAGTGAATGTTTGCTCGAGGTTCACAGGCTTTGAAGAGAACATCCTGACAGGCTTTGCATGAAGACCCCATCATGGAAAGCCAGAGGACTTTCTAAGGGGAGAGGGGCACACTCGTTTAGAAATGTGGCACATACCAGCAAGTCTTAACATCATGTCATATGAACTACAATGAATCTTCTTCATGGGCATGGCATGTTAGAGCTGGCGGGATCCTCAGAGGTTATCAAACCCTCTTGTGCTACAATCCATACTGCAAATTTCAGCACTTAATTGTATACCCTTTAGCTGGATAATGCACTATTTGTCCAATGTTGTTGTACCTCTGCTAGCTACACTTGGAATCAAGACTTGAACCCAGAGCTTTTGCCGTGAGGCTAGTTCTCTCTCCATCACTGGAGGAAGTCTCATTTATAGCAGAAACAGGGTGTCAGACACAGCAAGGAGATATTTCTTTATATAGGCCCCTTGTTCATTCTCCTCCATGAAAATATAGTTTAACAAAAAAAAAAAAAAAATTTTTTTTCATCAAATCTTTAAGTAAAGCTAACATGGCAAAATGTGTCATGCCATTCCTAAGGTATGCCTGCCCCCTAGAAGCCCAAGTGCTCCCCAAAAGTGTTTGCACCTCTGTTTGAGATGCTGTCTTCTAGGTTCCCGGACACAGCCAAGCGCAGAAAAATTCTCAGGATCCTCCTGTCTTGGTCCTCCCCTTCTCTCTCATGTCTTTGGAAAATATCTACATAACTATTTTATTCTAAGTGATTATATATTGATAATAGTTTCCTTATCCTGTCTCAAAGGTATGTGAATGTTCACAAAAGGCATGCCCTTACCCAGAAAGTGGTGAAATTTCTGACCTCAGTGGCCAACAAGTTGAAGAAGTTTTTCAGTCAATGATGGGAGGAGGGAGCCACGGGTGTCCCCCAGTCACTCGGCATAGCTGCTCTGACTCTGCTGGGTGGCTGTCCCCCTTTTGTCAAGGTTGCCCTTTTAAATGGCCCAATCGATATTCATCGGGCATTGCCAGTTCCTTGTCTCTCCCTAACTGATTTATCCACCATGCTATGAAGCCCATTAAAAATTAATCCTCTAATAGACAAGGGCTCAAATTGGCTGCCCAGAGGTTCCGGATACAATGTAGAGCCTCCAGGAGGGAGACACCCAAAGGCAGGATCTGTCCAGGTGCTCAGAATCCATGAGCAGCCCCAGTGGCATTTGTCTGCCCCAAGAAAAGGGTGTCCCCAAGATTTCCAAATGGGAAGGTGGACACTGATCTGGTTCCTCATCAAGGGCTGGAAAATAGAAAATTGGACAAGCCCCTGACCCAAAATGGGCCCATCTGAGAGGGAGGAGGTGGATCACATTCTTTATGCAAAAAATGTCCAGCCTTAGGCAGGTGGCCCAGTCCTGCGTGGCCCTCCCTGGGCCTCAGTGACCTGGGACTTTGCTGGCCTCCTGCTGCTCAAGAAGTGTTTCCCCGAGGGCTTCTTTCTTTCTGACACCTGGGGGCAAATATCCCTCAAGGTCCTCCTCCTCCTCACTTTGCTCCTTTCTTACTTAGCAGTCTCATAATTATAGTTACCACCCCACATGCGTTCATTCAACAAGTACAGTCTATGATGAACAACACTCTGTCAAGTTGTACTTGGAGCTATAGATGCACAGCCACTCCTGCCCTCCTGACCTCTCCAGTTCCGTGGAGAAAAAAAAGCCGATTAAAGGGCAGCTGTGAAGTAAGTGAGCGGAGGGGAGCGTGTGCTGTTCCCGTTTCTTCAATGGGCCATGCATGGGAACTGTTCGTCCAACACATCGCTGACAGGCCCTCCTCTTCGGGCACGGCGTGCCTGGGACAGGTAACCAGGCCCCCCTAGCTAGGTAGCAATGTCACACCCCTGACAGGATGGTGAATGTCACCAAGTTGAAGACCAACATCTCTCTTTATATAGTTTCCCAGAGATCGGACCTGCCCCGCAGGGCATGGCAGTCCCTCTCAGCCTGAATTGGGGGGCCCCCCACACCCAAGAGCAGATTTCAGGGTTTGGCCACATCCTGGCTGCCAGGCCAGCTTACCTGGTCCCTGTGAAATACTTGGTGCCTGCTAGGCAGACTGGAGCGATTAAGTGGCCCAGGAATGAGGGGAGAAAGAAGGCTTTCTCAAACGCTGTGGTGTGGAGACTTGAGGGCTGAGATCATGGCTGAAAGTCATAGAAGAAATAAAAACAGACATGTCATCACATCCCAGATGGTAGAATTTGACCACCCCCCGCCTCCTAATCTTAAAAGAAGTAAATTCCAGGTTAATGAAATGAGCTGTAAGAAGCAGAAATTCTAAGCTGAGACAGCAGGCCATAATTCAAGTGGTTTCTAAAGGGATATGGATAAACTTATGGAAAATTCCTAAATACCGATTGAAAGGACGTTTGGGAATGCTGGGGGCAAGTCCAAAGTTGCTGAACCTCTAAAGTGATGTCTGTCAAATGCCCTCTTTCAGGGACAGACGCCAAGACTGGGTGAACCAACGGACGGCCCTTGGGGCACTTCTGATGCCCAATGCACACCCGGGGCACACCCAGCTCTCCACCCCAGTCTGCTCTGGCTCAAGGACATGGCTGGCGTTCCCGGTCACTGACATGAAATGTGTGGCCGCCAGCCCTCTGTGCATCGGTGTGCACCCTCCTAGGAGCCTCGCCTTTGCTGGCATTGCCCCTCAGGCCCTGGGATGAGGCAGGTGCCCCACCCCACCCTGGGCCAGGACCCTCAAAAGAAGACATAGATCGCCACTTGCCCTCTTCCTCTCTCACTGGAAGGCCATGTGAGGAACGCCCTTCGGGAAACAGAGGCTGGCCCTCCCTCCCCCTCTTTACCGTATCAGAGGACTCACACTTTTGCCCAGGTCAGTGTTCAGGTCACGGGCTCTGTGGAATGCTTGTTCCCAGGAGCCCCTGCCAGGTGCTGCCTCCCTGCACACCCTCCCCCCTCCAGCCCCAGACTTCAACCTGCAGCCCCAGCACCACGGGCACATCTCCTTGCTCAGGCCTGTGACCATCCAGTGGATTCGCTGGGAGTCATTTTTCGGATTGTCGCATTCTGCACACACTTTCCAGTGAGGCTGGGAAGGTACCTCAGTCAATGGCTTTGTGGAGACCAGCAGTTTCCCTCCTGCCCATTGCACAGCCCCTGTGCTGAGCCCATCAATGGGAGAGGCCCGGAGCCTTGGTTCTGATTTCTTGCCCAGAGGGCCGGGATGCCCTGCCGGCTCTCCCCGACCTGTCCCTGACCTGTCCCTGGCCGAGGGGATCCATCCGGCTTCCACTGCAACAACTGATGGTGAGATGAAGGCAAGCTGGCCCCCCGAGAGAAGGGCTCTGACACCTGGCAGCCGTTCCAGATGGGGGACTCTGACACCCAGGGCTCTGCCGGCTCCAAGAAGAAAGGGACAATAGGTGGTTTGAGCATTCAAGTCCTTACCCATTTCTTTCCAATACTCCTACATTGTCCTCAGTCCCTATCCATTCGTTTAAGGACCTACTATGTGCTAGGTATTGAGAATACTAGATGAGGAGGATGGACACGGTTCCTGTCCTTGTAGAATTTGCAAGATGAAAAGAAATAACTTTATTCACATGTTGATGTTCAGTGTATTGGCAGAGAACACGGTGCTTGTATTAGAGATGTGTATTGGTCCCCTCTGCAGAGTATATTCCAAAGACTCTACTCTCACTCCATGAGTAACTTTGGAGACTGGCTCCCCCACTATTCAGTTCTGCCTGCACCCCTGATTTCTGCTCTCTGCTCCCCTACCTTCCCCAGCCCCTCCCAACTCTTTTGCCCTCTCTGCCTCCTTCAGTACATTTTGCCTTCAATCTACCCTCGCTGGAAGCAAGAGCAGGAAGACTAATTTCGTTTCTCTTCTTTTCCTTTGGTGAGTCGATCTGTGACAACCCTTTTTATGCATTTAATTCATTCTCAATTTCTCATAATCAGAGGGAAGGTATCCCCTAAGGTTAGGCGAGAGCTTGTCAGGGAAAAAAAAAAAAAGGCAGTGTAAATTCACAGAGGTAATCATAGTCTATCTCCACTTCCCACTGCCCGTGGAACTATTAACTAATCTCGTTCTCTAATCTTTTTTGTACTTATTTATTTTGTAGCGGGGAAACTAGTGTTATAAACACCCCTACTGTCAAAACTTGTCATCCCCATTACCTCAAGGCGGGCTTCATCTCTGTTATTCTAATTTCAGAGTTTCTCAAATTCACAGCCGCTGGAAATTGAGTACAAAATCCATTATCATTTGTATATTTTAATTATGCAAATGAGGCAGCTCAGCTGCGATGTCCGGGACCTGCAGGGATGCCTGACTTGATTCTGGGTGATTACAATTTATCCAGTCGAGTCACTTTAATTGTAACAAGCTAATTACATTGTTCCATTTGGCTTTAACAAAAGAAAAAGAGACAGGAAGCTGGATGTGGCTCAGGGCCCCCAGAGCAGACCGCTGCCTCTCCCCAGTGCGGGGGTAGAGGTGGCCAGGGGCCTGGGCACAAGCCCTCCCCGTCCAGTAGAAGGGAGGAGCTAGTGGAGGGCCCCAGAGGAAGGGCAGCCAGTGGCCAGGCAGCTGGAGGCAGCTGTCCTCCTGGGCAGAGGCCTGCCCAGCAGTGTCCTGTCCGGGTGGCAGGAGGACTGTCACTCCGGACAGCAGTTTATTCAGCGGGAAGCCCTACCTCAAAGAGATCTGACCATCTCACAGAAGGGCCTTTGCCACTCAAGCCCTTTGTGGCCTCAGGCTGATGTCTTCGAGGACCTTTCTACTTTCCACAGTTGGTGGATCTGTGTGTGTGTATTTCTGGATAAATCTGCAGGTTCCTCCTGCCCTTGAGCATGGCAGCCAGGGAGAATCCCATGGGCATGCTCCCCAGGGCCAGACAGAAGAAGATCCAGAAGTGGGAAAGGGGGGAGGGCAGAGAGATGAGGAGGGAGTTTGGGCAAATTCCATAAAGTGGAAATGATGCTTTTCATTCATCGGGGCCATGTTTTCATTCCTGTGATCAATGATAAACATTTCTTCACTTGAACTGAAAATAGCTGCTTTCTCTTCCAGTCATTACACCTGCCAGTGAGAGAGAAGGGGCTTAGGTTTACAAGTATGTTCAATATTTTAGCAGAATGCGAGTCCCCAGGAAGCACAAGGCTCGTGCACGTTAACAAATGACCGTTCCTTGTAACAGAGTTACAGTGGGATGAGAATTCCATGTTTGCTACAAGGGTTGACAATTTACAGGCATTAACTCAAGTCTGGCCATGCCATCTGGGTTGTGCCCAAAGCTCTTCTTCTAGCAGTTCTTTGGGTTCACCTCCCTTGGGACCAGAGCCCATGACCATTCCACTCCTGGGTCTGGGCGAGACAAAAACCTGTGACTTCCGCTGCCTGACATGGGCAATAGGCTCGACACCAAAGTCCAAAAGTGAGATGAACAGCCTAGTAACATCAGCAAATCAAGTGACCAACAAATATTTATTGAGATTCATTGAGATTCTATTGTAATTATGATCTCTACGTTTAAGGTGTTATACTCCAACGTCAGGAATAAGGCTTATATGTTTAAAAGGACAATCTGAGGTGCTCAGAGAAGTCGGAGGGGAGAGACGTCTGCAGGGACTGAGATAGTATTTATAAAATTCAAGTTCATTGTGGAAGGGACTGGGTTCCGGGTGAGGCAGACTCCGGGCAGGGTCAGAGCCATGGTCCAGGGTCCTCGCATTACGGAAATGGCCATTAGCTAGCACGTGGGCTGAGCCAGGATACCAGGGAAGGGGTTTGGTGCTGGCCTTGAGAAGTTAAACAAGTGAAGCAAAGGCGTGGTCCTCCCCATCGAGGCCACCATGTAAAGTGACGTCTGTCCGCAGTACAGATCTGGGAGTCAGTGAGCCGCAGCAGCCTGGGGGACGGACAGTGCGAACAGCTGAATGACATGGACTCATGTCAACAGGGTTCAGGACGAAATGCTTCTTGGTGAGTATGGGGGAGGCTGGGGGAGGCTTTGAGAAGGTTTTTGAAAGGACAAGGTTGTGTCTCAGCGGATAAGCAGGAGAAAGAGATTTGTGGAAGGAGGAGCAGCATGGACAGGGCCAGAAGCTGGGAGGAGCTGGATGGAGTGGTGGCGGGTGGATGCAGTGCAAGCAAGGGCCGCATGACTCTGTTCATGGAACCTCCTGCTCCATGGGACTGAGTTCCAGGTGGGCAATTCCTTATCCTTTCCCTGCTGGCCGGACACCCAAAAGGGGAGACCTGGTGTCAGTCCAGCCTGGGGTTGCACTATAGACAAATACAAGTGGATAGAAAAAGGTAAGGAAGAAAGAAGGAGGGAAGGGGGAGGGGGAGGGAGGGGGAAGCAAACAGCACCTGGTTGGGAATGAGGAGATGAAGTTTCTCCTCCCAGACCCCCTACCAACCAACTGGGTGGTTGAGATCATGTGACTGAAGGGCTCAGAACCTGCTTCCTGGTCTGTCAGAGGTGGTGGGTGCGGGGACAGCATGAATGTCTATGATGAACCTTCCGGACGTAAGTCCCGCAAACCACGATGCTGGTGTATTTATATCTCACTTGGCAGTGTCCGTCTCTGCTTGGAAATCCTCTCTGCATTGGGGTGAATGGTTGGTACCAAAAGGAAAAAATACATTGAGGCTGCCGCTTCTGCTGGATTCTCCAGCTCTAAGTAAATTAGAGCCAGATGCCCAGTTCCTCATCGCTCCATCAGATGACTCCATGGAGTAATTATAATACTTTATGGGCATTAACTCACTGATTCTCATCATGCCCTGGGAGGGAAGCGCTCAGATCATTATCCTCCCTGTGCCCAGGGAGGGCGCATCTCATTCGCTCCGTGCGTGCATCCCGACAGCACCTGGCCCCTGGATGCTCTGGAAGGGGGCGCCAGGACCAGCCACACACACTCAGGAAGATGGATGAGCTGGAGCCAAGGTTCCGGGAAAGGAAGGCGTGATGGTGGGGAGCAGGTCCAACAGCAGAGGATGAGAGATGCACGAAGAGGGAGGGAAGCTGGCTGGGCTCGATGCAGTGGTGTCTGAGGGAGGCAGAGAACCAATTATAAATGCTCCAACAGTCTAGGCTTGGAAGAGAACAGGGAGGAGGGAGAGAGCACTGAGGCCAAGCTGGGAGGCAGCCTGGAACCGAGAGGAGGGTGCAGTCATGAGGAGGAGGCGGGGCCAAGGGACAGCCCCGGGGGTTGCTGAATAGGGACATCCAGAAGGTACCCACCAGCTCTTCTGCTGCCCCATTCAAAACCGCCTCACGTGGGGGCAAATCTAAAGTACCTCTCCATCCCTGGAAGTCTCGTGATCATTACATTTTAGAACTGAGCTAACCTCAGAGTTCAGACTATCTCCTTATTTCACTGATCGGGTAACTGAAGCCCAGAGAGGGGGACATCAGTGGCCCAGGTCACACAGCATGTGGGTACCGTCTCTGGGACTGGATCTCACATCTTCTAACTCCCACTGGCTCGGCGTCACCTTCGTTTCTCTTCTGAGTTGCTTCTCACACAGGAGCCCTACCACCTAGAACTTGATTCTATGCTCTCATACAATTCGTTCATTCTCTCCCAGGAAATCAGAAAGCTGGCATGTGCCAGAACCACCATTGGCATCCCTGGCAACCCCCTGGGAGCTTAACCCAGGATTAGCACACAGAGTGGGGAAGGGACAGCTTGATGGAAGCATGTTTGGTGCCCACCATCAGAGGTGCCGAACCTCCGGGAAGAAAGCAGAAATGTTGGGAGTGGGGGGAACCACTCAGAATAAGCAGGAGGAGTGAGGTAAAAGCATGACCGGCTCCACTGCCGTTGCTGAAACTGCCAGGTGAGGGGCCCGAAAGCATTCACACAGAGGGAACTGTGAACAAATGGGGTCTCTGCCCCTCGAGCAAGTGATGTGTCAGTAGCTGGAAGACACAGGAGTCCTCCGGCCTTTCCGTGACCTCAGAATTACGCTTACGTCCCCAGTCACCCTAAGTGTTCATTCACAACATGTCCCTGTTTTCAGAGGCGTGTTAGATGTGAAGCCCATCCTCACAGCAGCTATTACTTGTAGTCCCACTTCACAGATGGAAAAACTGAGGCCGGGCAAGATCAGCAAACTTGCACAAGTGATGCCATCTTCCTCGGTAGGGCCGGGCCCAGCCCCAGTGCTTTGCCTCCAGGCCCACCCAGCTGACGACTTAGCTCAGGTGCCTCTGGTCCAGGGTTACTTTTTCCTACTTAGACCTTTTTAGTTCTATGTTCTCCTCAATATCTGCTTCTCTGGTCCTTCTCTGACAATAGTCTCATTCAAACCAAGAAAAATCAAACAAAACACCCCTTCGGCAACCAGTGTGCCTGGCGTGGCATGAGGAAGACCCCTCCTTGAATTAGCAGACAAGAGAACCCTTGTGAGCCAGAGAGCTGGGAGGATACCATTCAGCCCCAGGGCCAAGCTGTCAGGCCAGCGTCGAAGCTGGAGGGGGCGACCATCCCCAGGCAAGCAGGTCACCAGGGGAGGCCAGCCAATGCTGGGCCAACAAAGAACAGTGCGACGTGGCTTGGGAGACAGGAAGAGGAAGAAACACGTAATTCCCCACAAGCCGAGAGAAGATTTCCCCAGGCACACCCTGTCTCTGCCCCAGCCCTCACCCCCGCTGCTTATCTGCCCCAGCATGGCTCAGGCAGCCTGGACCCTTGTATTAATGGGGGGCGGGGGGGGGGTTCCCTTCGGCTTCTATCTACACAGAGCCCAAGAGTCGGTACCACCATGGCATAGAACACCAGCAGTCTCAAAGGTGGGGTTCCTGCCCAGCCTGATCCCAGCCTTTCCAGGGACCCCACGGTAAGGCTGCTTCCGGACTCGACATCTAAAACTGGCCCAAGGCTGCCCTGCCCTCTCCTCTCTGACTCGGAGAGAAAGGCAGGCGTCCCATCCTGGCTGTCCACACCTGCCACACAAGAGATGGCGGGCTCTAAATAATTAAGGAGAATCATTTTGTAACGCGCTGACCCCTGCACGTTGCACATCACTCATTCTGATACTCCTGCTCTCCCTTGCTCCCTCTCTGTCTCTCTCATCCCGACAGCTCGGCCTCCTCTCTTGGGCACCCCACAAACAGCACATCAGTGGGACCCCTGAATTCCTTACAAGCGCATCATGGCAGCAAAGGTGTTTGGCCTGTCAGATACCTTTTATAAAGTAAATGGAATGGAGCAAGTGTCTGGTGGGGGAGGGGTTGATGCTGGGCTTGCCCAGGGGGTGCCCTGATCCCCTGGCACCCACCCAAAAGCTCTGGCCTCGGGGGAGGCCACCCAGGAGAGTCCTGGGCCTGGAAGAGGAATCCCATGACAGCCTGCGTGGCCCCGCCCTCCAGAGGACTGTCCAGGTGAGGTCTGGTTTCTTTTTTAAAAAGAAAGATCTGCAACCAATAGGACCAAATGCTAACTCCTGTGTATTTGAATTTCTACTCTCTGCACTTTCCTGAAATTTTGAAATATTTCATAATTGAGGCATAATAAGATCCTTGCATAATGAATGATCTGGAATATTTGTGGTCACCCCCGCAGGAGATCTGTTTGGAGCTAAAAATTATGTGAAAAGGGGACCCAGCAACTCACACTCACGTGTACATGGTTGGTCTACAGCCTGGATTCACGCGAGGGAGCCTCCCAGGACCTGGAAGTAGATGAAAGGGCAAAGACAACCCAAGAGGATGACTGGCAAAACTAGTTTGGTCAAAACTGGTTTGTCCTAACATAGTTTGGGGCACGTAACTGGCACCCAATAAATCCCTGCTATGGAGCTAAGACCCAGCTCAGCGTAAGTTCCTGAAGGACGGATTGTGTGTACCTTAGATTTCTTTGGTGTCACTTTCTGCTCTGACTCTGACCCAGAAAGCCTCATTTCTTGGTGTCACTATGAACTTCATATCCATCCCCATGATTCTTATAAGAAACTGGAAGTCATCTCCCCAACCCTGCACCCACACCCTCCTTCACAGGAAGTGGGCTCCATAAAACATGAGGCTCCTTGGGGTGCAGCCCAAGTGTGATTATGAACCCCAGCCAGTAGTTTTTGAGTAAAACAAACAGGAAAAACAAATTGGAATTTCCCCAGTTTGAGCCCAAAGAATGCCAGCCCTGGAACTCGAAACCTCCAGGCCCCGGTGAGAGGCTGGGATAATTACACTGGTGGGTTTCCAAAAGATTGCAGAGAGGAAATGAAGCAATGAACAACACAGCAGCATCTTTTCTCCAGGCTCTGGCTGATTTGGGGGAGGCTCTTGGTTCCATTTCTTCAGATCCCACCTTTGGCAAAATTGTGGCCCCAAAAACCTGGGCTTTAAGATTCATGTTGGCCTTTAAGAACCTCTCCTTGTCCCCCTGCCGAGTCCCCTTCCCAATGCGCCCAGCACATTCCTCCTGCCCCAGCCCGTCCTGTAATATAGAATGACCATAGAGCTCGTTACACTTAGTTCTAGTACAAGTCCATATTTATCCAGCCTGCAAGGCTCTATGAGTGTCATTATTGCAAGGGCATTAAAGATGAGCAGGATGTCATCCATGTTTTCTAGAAACGATGGATCTTATGGTGCAGGAATGCACTACATAACATGGGAGAATAAAGCAACTGTCATTCAAGAAACAAAAGGGGCTCTGGAGGCAGAAGGCAGAAGATGGTACGTCATTCTGGGGGCATTCGGAAAGTTCCATAGAGGAGAACATATATTTAGGTTAGGCCTCGAAGGGCAGCTGGATTTTGATAAACAGAGACAGGGCAGTGTGGAAGGGGTTGCAAGAGAGAAGGGAGAGGGGACGGGTGTTCCAGGAGTTGGAAGTTGCAGGGCAACAACAGAGGTGGAGAAGCCAAAGGCATGTTGAGAGCGTAGGGATTGCCCTAGTTGGCAGGCGGGTTGTGAAGAGTAAAATGTTTGTACTGAACCCCATGGGCAGCAGGGAGCCATTGAAGGTGTGGGGGGTCTTCAAGTATGATTCTCTTTCAGGTTGTCCGAAGTAAAAAGATAGGTAAGGTTATTTGGTGGGGAGAGAAGAGCACTTACCCCATTACAATATGTCACTATTGATGGAATTTCAATCGTGAAATCTTGAGGCAGCTCAGGGGAAACTGGGGAACGTAGTCATTCCTCAAATCAAGGCATGTTTTGAAAACTCAGCTAATATTTCTTCAGGGCCTGCAAGGAGCTGGGCACTGTGGCAGGCATTCTACATAGATTGTTCCTTTGGATCCTCTTCCACTATTTTACAGACTCAAAATGGTTCAGGGTCACAGAGCAGCAAGTGGTGAGGCCGGAATTTGCATCCACCTCACTCCAACACCTCTCATTTTCCTATCACCCCTTGCTGCTATGCCTTGCATGCACACAGCCAGCCTGCCCTTCTGTATCAAGCTGTCAGCCAAGAGCCAGACACCAGTCAGAAGGCAGCCTTCAGGGGGGGGGGGGGGGCGGCAAGAGCAAGGTTAATGGGAGGTTGCTGACCTCGGAGGGAGTCATGACCCAGGGTGAAAGTCTCCTTGAGAGTAACCAGCTGTGTGATCTCGAGCACGTTCCTTCACCTTCCTGATCTTCCTCATCTGTAAAATTAGGACCAGAACCTTTTACTTTAAAATGAAATTACAAATGAACCACAATAACACAGATAAAAATAGGACAGCTCTGGTTGATGCTGGGGTGGGGTGGGGGTGGGGCAGGCAAAGGTCTAGATGCTGCAGACAGGGTTTTTCATCTGCATTTCAAAATTGCATATTACAACCGAGAAAAACCAGAGAGGAAGTCTAGAGAGGTGAACACATTGGGCAGGTCACACAGCTGCTCAGCATTCTTGCTCAAAGCCTGTGCTCCCACCGCTGCACCCTTCTACATTCCTGGCAGGAGCCAGGCTAATGCTTCATTTAAGATGGCACATTTACAACAAGCCATCAGACACAAAAGTTAAGGTTCTTAATGGCAATAATCCCCCGCATTGGCCCGTGCTGAATGAGAGACTGCTAGGTAGGCAGATATAAATATAGTCTTTATTATACCGCATCACAAGGCAGGGGAGTTAATGTTGCTGGCAGAACATTCATTTCCACATTTCCTTACTTTTGTATGTCTTAATTTGCAACTTAATGTGACATTATCATAATTTTTTGCATTATGTAATGATTAAAGTGAGGCGTATCATATTTATTGATTTATTTGATTTATTTAAAATGTAACCATTGCCCCAGGGCAGGTATATGTACAAAACACAATGCAACAGTTAAATTGAATCCGGCAGATAAATTCCCCATTAAGAAAAGACATTTCAGGACTGTCAAGACAATGAGAAATGTCTTCCCAGAATTATCAGGAGAAAAGGAATCTTGAGAGGTCATCTGGTCCAACCCTCTGCCTCAGGCAGAATTGCTCCTAACCCCCCAAGACTGAGCACCAACCCATGGAACTCCCTGAAATCTCTGGGGAGAGCCACTTCTACCACATTCTTCCACCTCTGGCTTCAACCCCAAAACTAATACCTCCTTCCTGGTTCAATCCAGCCTTTTGTCCCTGGAATCCAATCTCGCTTCTTTGATTCATAATGAGCCTTTTTAGAAAGCACTGGTTTGGGGCACACAAGTGGATGGTCCTTTAAGGTGTTCATTCTGATATGTGGATGATCACGGGGAACTGACATTTGTATCTTTGTGCAATCAATTCTCCAAAGATCAAGCTCATGCTACAATATGAGAGCATTCACCAAAGGCCTGTATAAGTTCCTAGATAGTATGTCTAAGACAGCTAACCAGGAAAGCACTTCCTGAACCTCACGGCACAGCTAGCTAGAGCCACAACCTGGGAGAGCCCACCCACAAGACCGAGAGGAGGAATCCTGGCCTCAGGGTGGCCCAGCGTGGTTTTTTCAATAGGCTAGCTAGACCGTGGTCAGCAAACCGCAGCTCTCGAGCCACATGGGGCTCTTTGGCCCCTTGAATGTGGCTCTTCCACAAAATACCACATGGGGGTGCGCACATACAGTGCGATTGAAACTTCGTGGCCCATGCGCAGAAGTCGGTAAGTCGGTATTTTGTGGAACAGCCACACTCAAGGGGCCAAAGAGCCGCATGTGACTTCTGAGCCATGGTTTGCTGAGCCACAGTTTGCCGACAACTGGAGGAATCCTCTTCCTTTCTAGTGTCATGAGTATTTCTCCCACGTGACCACTGAGTGTCCTTTCCTTCTGGAAACACACCAAGACATGTCTCCAGGCCATTCTTCTTGCCCACTGTCTCCTGTGGCTGACCTCTCCTCCGCACCCCACCTGCCACCCTAGCTCCAGCCACAGAGTGATGCCCAGTCACAGGGCTGGTCAGCTGGGACATGGACTTAAAGAATCACATGTAAAAAGAAAGAGTCAGAATGATGGCCTAAGGGTTCAATCTTTCCTCTCCATTCATTGTCAGAGCAGAAGGGGCAAGAGCTGCTTTAGGAAAGCCAGCTTAACCTGGACCCAGGGATCAGCAGGGCCGGGCTGGGAAGGTGCCAGGAGGCAGGAGCAGGATGGACATGGGGACAGGCACAAAATGGTCAGTGATTCAGGAGTGAACTGCAGCTCTCCTCTCCTGCTGCTGCCACTTGCCCCAGCCTAGCTCACCCATCACATACACACACAGGGACATAAGGGACATAACTACACATGCACACACTGTCAGGTCCACACACACCACATGTACACATACGCACACACACACACACACACACCCCCATGAACTGACAGGCACAGAAGTCAGGTTTATTCCAGGCTATTCTGGTCTTGGCCTGCCACTTTGCAGATCATTCCTTTTTTATCCTGATCACTCTCTGGACCAATTTGTTCATTTGTCGTGAACTCTTACCAATACTACCTCCAGGTGCTTTCAGAATCCAGCCACCTCCCACCACCTCCACTGCTTCCACCCTGGTCCAAGCTGCCCTCACTTCTTGCCTGGGTTACTACACAGACTCCTGACTGATCTCCCTGCGTCCACCCTTTGCCTTCTATAGTCTCTTCACTCACCAGTTGGAGTATCCTCTTAAACCTCAGTCAGCTCAGAGCCCCCGAAGGCCCTTTGTGGTGTGTGCCACTCTCACCCCGCCTCCACTATCTCTCTAATCATCTTTGGTCTACCATCCTCTCCACCACCACCCTGCCCCAGTCTCTGGTCTCCCTGCCATACCTTAAACCTGCACGCAAGGGCCCACCTCAGGGCCTTTGCACATGCCGTTTACCCCCCAGGAATAAATGAGCACAGAGAGGTGAGATTTGATCTGGGCCTTCTAGGGAAGAAGGCACAGGGTTCTCCTCCATGGGGAATTAGTGCACAGGTAAAAGGTCATTTGCCCTGAGTCAAGTGCTGTTCATCTTGCATTTGCCTTTTGTCTCATATTTGTTACTATATTCACTTCCACCATAGTGTTATATTAGCAACAGAAAAGGAGATGTAATCTGAGTTTTACAGATGAGGAAGAAGAGGCAAAGTCAGGCTTTGCAGCTGCCTCACATCACAGGCCGGGGTCGGTCAGCACTCATTCTGATAAGCCATCCTTAAAAGGCCAGAACTGCTTCTCACTTGACAGGTCCTCCTTCTGAAGCAGAGAGGTGGTCCTTAAGCCTTAAGGATTGGCTGTTAGTTACTGAGCATCCCTCCACCACCTGGGCTCACAGCTGGCACGAACACAGACCGAGATGCTGCAACAGTCTCCCTATTCAAACTGCTCCTTCTCCTATGTGGCATCCTCATGGATGGAAAAGGGAGGGGGGTCATTGGTCTCCAGAGAAGAATTCAAGGATGGTAGATTCTCAGTGGGTAGCCTTTGGGGGGTAGTAAATGTGATGGACACATCCCTCAAAAAGACCTGGTGGCCCCAGGCACCAGAAGTGAGGTCAGCAGGCAGCCCTAGGCTGTCAGCCTCTCCAGGATAGCCTCAGCGGCAAGGGCTTGCTCAAAGTCACGCCCTTCCAGGGGCATCCCACCTCCAGTGACTAATGAAGGCAAGACTATAAAGGCCAGGCTATTTCAGCCCAATATAGGACAACTCTAAGGAGCCATCTCAGCTCCCGAGCTCCCCAAGGAATCCCCCAGGCGGTGGTAGGGCTTGCATGGCGGATCGGCTTCTGCAACAGGGAGTCTACCAACGAGTTTCTATCTGGAAATGCTAGGATGTCCTGGATGGGGATGGGGTGGTATGACCTCCAGGACAGGAGCTGGCACTGCCTCTAGACCAGCCGTGGGCAAACTACGGCCCGCGGGCCGGATCCAGCCTGTTTGAAATGAATAAAACTAAAAAAAAAAAAAAGACCGTACCCTTTTATGTAATGATGTTTACTTTGAATTTATATTAGTTCACACAAACACTCCATCCATGCTTTTGTTCCGGCCCTCCGGTCCAGTTTAAGAACCCATTGTGGCCCTCGAGTCAAAAAGTTTGCCCACCCCTGATCTAGACGCTGGTTCTGCGAGAGCCTGACCTTTCCCCATGACAAGACTCAGAGGTGCCTATTGCCATGGCTCTTGAGTCTATTCCCTTCTCCATCCTGCTCCCTCCCTCTTGTAGGGGAGGGGGGGGCACCCTCATCCTTTGTTTTGTATGTTTCCCCCAGGAAGCAAAAGATATTGTTTACCAGCACAATTCATTGGAACCCATTGTTCCCACTACAGAGCCAGTTAAACAAAGACAGGGCAGGGTAATAATTATCTCTCCAGATGGCAGCCAGTAGCCAGCCCAGGGGGAATTGGATTTCTCAGCCCGACCCTATTGGGGCTCCTAGGAAACATTTTATTCTTCCCCTCAACCTCCCCAGATCAACTCAAGATAATTCTGATCACTGAGAAGTTGTCCTTATTATAGGAGGGAATTAGATGGAATGAATAAGCCGAATACTGGGCATCTATTCTATTCCTCCATCACTCTCTTGGCTGTCGGGCCTGAGGCAGCTCACTTACTTTCTCTTGTTCAGTTTCTTCATTTGTAGAGAAAATAATAATGGATGCCTGTTTCAGTAAGAAGAATGCTTTCAGCTGCAAGTAACCAAAAAATCTCAATTCACATTGCCTTACGTCATAAGGAAAGGTGTCATCTTACTTAGCAAAGTTTTGGCTCAGTGATGTCATCAAGGCCCTAGTTTCTTTCCCTCTCTCAGCTCTGTCTTACTCAGTTTAATGTTGTTCCCCTCATGTTCACAACGTGGCTACCTGTGGAAAGCAGGGTTTCCCTTTCTTGTTTCCATCCAGCTGGAGGGAAAGAACTGTTTCCCTAGATGGGCTTGTCCTTGTCTTCAATCTGATTGGGCCAACTTGCCCATCCTTAGACCTGTAACCAGTGCCAGAGGGCTGCCAGTTTCCAGTAGCTCAGGGTCATGAAGATTTTCCTCTGAAGCTGGGGTTTGTGCCAATCATGGTTCCAGTCTGAAAGAAGGAGTAGGGAGAATGAATGCTGGGTAGACTACTCACAGTGTCCTCCACACGTCCCATCTAGATCACAAACACAGGAGCGTAATTTCTTTAATCGAGCAACCATTTGACACGTCCAGGTGATGTGCAGAATGACGTTGTGAAGCCGCCTGTAACTGGCAGGTATTAATAAGAGCAAAGTGAGAAGACTGAATAAGTCATTTGGAGCCTTATTTATTGTCTTTCTTCTGAGGCACTGGAATCTTTATTCCAATCAATCTGATATGGGATATTCAGGGTTCCTGCATTTCAGGATCTTCATGTGATTCTCCCAGAGCAGATGCTCCTGGCTGCCCACTCAACAGACAGCCACATAAGTGTCACCCTCTACCAGGTAATATATTCAGGAAAGGTGACCCTCCTTCCCAGGCCATCAAAGAGTCAATCATGATTGAGGCCAGGGCTGGGGAACGTCTGGCTCGAGGGCCATATAAAGCCCAAGAAATCATTTGGTCTGGCCCTGCCAAGGCAACCACAGGCGGGACTCAAAATTCGATAAATCTAGGAGCTTTTTTCATAGCAACATAAATTTATATTAAGGGAATTATATTAAGCGAATGATGTTATAAATATCCAAATGGCCTTGGCAGAAAAAAAGGTTCCCTACTCCTGGTCTAGGTCAGTCACAGTTGTCTCAATCCCTTTGCCATGGCTGATTTAGGGGGAACATTTGAGCCAATTTTGGCCAATGGGACCTGAGAAAAAAAATCCGTTGGGGAACTTCAGCTAATAAAGTAAATGGTAGGAGCCCCTGTTGCAGCTCATTTGTCAAGGAGAGAGGTCCACTGAGGGTCTCCTCCAGTAACAACACCCGGATGCCCTGTCTTCTGAGCATGTGACACACACAGGCTTTTTTGCCCATCACTTCTCAGGAGGCAAGGAACCTGGGACGAAGTCTCAAGGCCCTTCCCTGAAACCAGGCTCCTCTTCCGCATTATCAGATTCTCCCTCTCTCCTCTTCACCTGTATTACCCCAGGTTGCCTCATCTTTACCTTTAGCCCCAGGTATGAGTGGGAGGGGAAGCAAGGTTGATGGAAGCCGGCTACAATCTAATTAAATGATATTCTCCAAAGCTGAGGACTGATAATTACACATCCAGCACAAGTTGCCTTAAAGACATCCACAAAGGCCTGATGTCACTAGAGAAAAACTATAAGGTACGTCTGGACCCTTATGACACTCTAACTTTCAAGGAAACACAAAGATGAAATCGCCTAATAGGGAATCATTTCATAGACACCGGTAAAGTCCCCTCACCTCTTCATTCTCTGGATTCCTGCTCTCCAGGCCAAATCCAACCTTAGGAACTTTCTGGGCCCAGCAGGCTATAATGAGCCCAACTGAACTTAATGAGCTTGTCATTATTCATCCCTGCCAACAGCCAAAAGGAAAGCACGGCATGGCAAAAATTTTACAGATACGCACATACGCTAACTAAATAATAATAAATATTTCTTGACTCAGGTAGTGCCAAAACCAACCAACCATATGCCCCCTGGAGGCATCTGACAGGAATAAGACGGTGAAGAGGGAATGGCTTCCCCACCCCAAAAAGTGGGATGTAATTGGAAATGTTCCATGTTCCTGGGCTCAGTATCATCAGCCCTAATTTATCATCATCTTCATATATTCTTATATAAGTAGTAATACAGATCACCCCAGCCAATTAATCAATCTGTAATTAGGAACTGACACGAACATTTACTACCATCAGGCATAATTTATATGATTACAGATGATTAAATAAAATGTAATTGAGTGAACAGGCAATTTGTTAAGCACATCTAGACGCAGCCATGTCACCTAGGGCTGGAAGCACCCTAACTCCCCTCCTACAGGGGGTCAGGAAGCATGCTCCTGGGACTGGACCTTTGGGTGGTCAGAAGGGGGTGCTGAGAATGACCCACACTCCCAAGAGGGCCCTGATGGGATCGGGATGGGAAACCAAGCCCGCTCTGAACCAGTTCTTGGGCCACTTTAATGTCTGAATTTTTTAACAAAAGGGCAACCTAGATTTTCAGAACTCCTCAGGCTAGGAAGAAGAAGGAGAAAGAATGTTTAAATTGCATGCCTTAGAGCAAAACTATGCATAATATTTCCCTTCTGGTCCACTCACCCCAGAATCTTGCCCACTGGTCATCTTGAAAGACTCCCACGACTCATCAGCATCAATCCATTTCTAATCATGAGAAGGATTTAAACAAGGATTTAAACACAAAGTTTGCACTTGGCAGGAAATGCCCCCACTCCTGAAAGGGAAATTTTCCATGACATCAAGGGACAAATTCTGACTCTGACACTTAACCAGCTGGGTGGCCTTTGCCAAGCTGCTTCCCCCCCATCCTGAATCTTAGATTCTTCCTGTATAACATGAGAAAATAATAACAAGACCTACCTCACTCCACAATGCTATTGGCATTGTATGAGAATTAGTTGGTACAGTTATAGTTAAAATAATAGTTTACTTTACATGCAGTTTGGGGGAATTTTTTTTGAAAGATAAAACTATGAAGACATTTGTAAATACTCCTAGAAAAGCATGAAGTAGAGAAGCCACTTTTAAAAAAATTCTTTATATATATATATATATATATATATGAGGCCCAATGTATGAATTTGTGCATGGGTGGGGTTCGGCCAGGGGGAGGGGACGCAGGCGGTTGGCCAGCCTGCCTGCTGGTCAAACTCCCGATCAAGGGGACAATTTTGCATATTAGCCTTTTATTATATAGGATATATATATATATATATATATATATATATATATATATATATGGTTGTAAAGTAAAGAGAAAATTTCTTAGAACAAATATTCCTGAATATAAAACTCATGCTTTTTGTCTTGGCATCCCTGTGACAGTTTAGACCAGTGATTTACACCAGGATTTGGGAGAGAAGATGGCCAGAGCCTTTTCAACTTAAGCACACCCCTCCCTCCACCAAATCCTGATCCCTTCTGCCCTATATTAATCTTTGTATCTGTTGATGCTACCATTATACTGAGCATTTGGGGGCTTCCTTTCTTGGTAACTTCTGGCTCCAGCTGGCCACACAACAAAATCAGTCACATTATCTTCTCTTTAGCCAAGCATGCCCTTCTCTAGCTTAATCACTCATTTACTCACCCGATTTGATTCCAAATAAATGTTAACTGTCTCCAACCAAGTTCCTCCGCTTTGAGGATATGCAAAAGAATATCCTACCATCCCTGAGTACTCTTGCTAAGAGAAATAGACACTTCACTTTCAAGTAAAATTCATATGTGACTTCCCCTTTAACTATAATAGCCACAGAGTGCTATGTATTAAATTGTACCACCACCACCCCCACCACCCCCACCGCCAAGTCATATGTGGAAGCCCTAGTCCTGATGTAATGGAGGTGAGGCCTTTGGGAAGTGATTAGGGTTAGATGAGGTCATGAGGTTGGGGCCCTCATTATGAGATTAATGCCCTTATAAAAGAGGAAGAGACAGGAGATCTCTTCTCTCCACCCCCATGTGCATGCACCAAGAAAGGCTATGTGAGGACAGAACAAGAAGACAGTCATCTGCCAACCAGAAACAGAGTCCTCGCCAAACACTGAGTCTACCGATGCCTTGATCTTGGACTTCTCAGCTTCCATAACTCTGTGAAATAAATGTTTACTGTGTAAGTCTCACAGTCTATTGTATTTTGTTATAGCAGCCCGAACTCACTAAGACAGAGAGCTGTCAATTACTAACTCTGTCCAATGAATAAAAAGTAACTGACCCAATGTCCTCTGGATCACAGCTGTGTGCTCCTGGGAAGATCATTTAAATTTATTAATTAACAGCCATCCTCCCTTTTCCTCCTACACACAGGGTGGTGGGTTTCTAAGAGTTTTTGAGAGATTTATTTTTATCCATCATGTGGATAAAAGACATTAATGAAACCATTTGCGACTTCAGGGACTGGGCTCCACCCACAGAAGCCAAGAGGAGGCAAGCATGAGTGACTGTTGATTACTAAGCATCCTCTTAGCAAGGGAGCATCAACGGACTTTGTTGTTGGGCATTAAGTGTGTGGGAAGTAGGGGAGTGCCATCTATGCATAAAAAGTCACCCCAGCTTTCTTACGCAAGGCAATTACTGAAATCACTTTGTGAAATATAGACCCCCCCCTCCCCCACTTGACTACCAGCTGGTCCAGCCCTTGGACATATAGCCCCACATTATGATGACTCTGACAATGTGGGTCAGCACAATGTTTAAACTCTTAAGTGGAACCACTAATCTCCATTAATCTGACTGTAAAGATGGGACATAATGCTTAATACAAAAGCATAAGAGTTGGTAATGCATGTTCCACTGATAGGCTGCCTTAATACACACCAACTCCTGCCCAAAGGGCAGGGTCTTCGGGGTTGCATCTGACCATTCAACATCTATGCCTGAACCTTCCTGGAAATCTCTTCATGCAGGAGGATCAGGACCCGAGGGGAGTGTCCACCATGAGGCCCACAAAGGCATTCATTCTGTGGGTCTTCTGGCATCTCAGGCCTCCACCCACTACTATTTCCTCTTTCAAATGGGCAGCACAACAGTGAATGGGTGCTGAGTTTGAAGCTTGACAGAGCTGTGATCCTGTCACTGGCCCAGACAGATGGTCACAGGCTGAGTGGACAAGTAGGTACAATAGATGACACCTTGGTTGGCACACTAGGGAAACACAGTGGAGTTCTCTTCCTGTTGGGGGGCACTTTGGCACCTTGGGAAGTCCCAACTACAGAACAAGTGCTGCCCGTTTTCCTCATCCCTGCCTCCCTGGGTCAGTGTTTCTCCAACCATGGTCCATAAAACCGCCTGCAAGAGAATCACTAAAGATGTGGTTTTAAATGGACATCCCTAGGCCTCTCCCCAGACCTATGAGTCAGAATCTCTCAGGAGGAGATTCAGAAAAACCACATTTTAAGCAAGCTCTATGAGTAAGCCTTAAGCACAAAATGTTAGAACCACTAATTAAATTTTGTAAAGGTGTTGTAGAAACACAGGTTTAAAAGGGGGGTGGGCATGCATTAGATAATCTAGCCCCCCAGCAGTGATTTTGGACCCCAAATTCCCATTGTATGGTTACCAGGCATGTTCTTAAAGCTAAAGTACATGTGTCAAGTAAAAAATCAATGTATACAGACCCAGGACATAGAGAGGCTATGACATCTATTTTTGAGGCACTATGCCTATATGATCCCTCTTGTCCTATGGAAGTAATAATGGCTAAAACTTATTGAGTGTTTACCATGTGGCTAGTGCCATTCTAAATGATTCATATGTATTATCTCGATAAATTCTCATAACAATTCTATAAATAGAACTTAATTAGTCCTCCTGGGTGGACAGCAAAAGGCTTCAGAGAAGAGGTGACATTTAACTGGGCTACGGAAGATTGGTGGAAATATGTCACCTTCCATACCTCACTTGTTAATTCAACTGCCACCAGGAAGGATCCTCACTGCCTTTTTATGCCCAAAGTCTCCACCTAGAAATGAGGGAGAACAGTATCTTGGTTAGTGTTGATGGCTATTGACACCATAAATTATAAGACTAACTATATGAGTGCCCGAATTGTAAATAACCACTGAGGACTCTTGTCCTAACCCAAAGAATGACCTCTTTCAATGAATTTCAAGAGGCTGGCTGCTCACTCTATGCACAGGCAAAGCCACCTCTGCTCTGGGGCTGCTGATGGACCTGAGCTGTGCCAGGAGCCAGAAAAATCAAGGCTCAATTCCTGAACATTAGAAAAATTCACACTGTATGGTGGCTATTGTCTCTAGCTGCCAGGCCCAGGACCTCTCCCCAAGCCAAGATGCCTGCCCCCACCCCCCCGTTCTGGCAACAAACCCAATCCTCAGCAGTTCTAAGATGAACTAGTAATGGCTCTACCCTCTTGGCCACAGCAAGGTCAGCAGCAACAGTCACCAGGGACGGGTTCGTGACCTAAGGAAGTGTCCATCAAATCCCACCCTGGGGTTTTCCTGGAAGAAAACACTAAAAAGTTGTGAATCTAGAGCTCCCCAGGGCCATGGCCTCTTCCCGTGGGGAAATCTGTCTGCATTAAAGAGTGAAGTCAAATAGGAATGAGAGACAGAGACAGAAGGGAAAGGACAGAGAGAGATTAAGTACCTAAAGCCAACTCTGCCGGGAGCCGGTCCATCCTTTCTGCAGAGAAGAAACATCTGCACAGCATATGTTTCGAGGTACCTGACGTATATGGCATACTGTTCTTAATGTTTGCTCTCCTTAGTGCCATGTGTTTTGACCAAGGTCACCTCTCTGAGAAAGGTTGTTTCCCCAGGTGGGGATCTTTCCCTGAGGTTAGGGAGGGGATACAACCCCTTAATTAAGTGCCAGGTGGGTAGTTAAGCTACATAATCTTTACTCCCTGGAATGGAGATAAGAAACGCCCTAACCTTTGTAATAGAAATTGACAGGATTAAAATCGGCTGGTATAAATACAGATGTAACAAGACAATAATCATCATATCCTCATCACATCATCATCAGATCCTAACCAGAACCTAGCCAGAGAACATGGCAAAAGATCCTGGACAGAACCTGGCTACAGAACTTGGCTAAAGAACCTACACAGAACCTGGCTAAAGAACCTGGTGACTGAACCTGGCTGGAGAACATGGGGAACCTGCCTGGAGAACCTAGCAAGAGAACATGGACACAGAACCTGGCTGAGAACCACCAGAACTTCACTGGAGATCCTGGAGGGAGAACCTCGCTATGCTGATGAACTGAACCCAGTTTCCATGTCATTCATTCTTCGCCGACTCTGTCCACACCTTTGGGGATCCCTGGACCTGCTGGGGCTGGACCACAACAATTGGCACCCGAACAGGGACCCTTAGGTAAGCCCCCCATTCCCCTAGGTAAGCCCCACTCTCGGGACGGATAGGACTCCACCGTAGAAAGAGGGTGGATAGTCTTCGCCGACTCCGTCCACACCTTTGGGAACCCCTGGAAAAGGATTCCCCTAGGTAAGCCCCCCCATTGAGAACCCCCGCACTCGGGACGGATAGGACTCCACCAGGGTGCTACAGACCCCCCTATAGAGGATAAGTAGGGTAAGAAGGTGGATAGTACAGAACTTAGATTGAGAAGATGTGCCATACTGAGTCCAAGAAAGAAGACTCTGTATTGATCCTTAGATTGAGAAGATGTGCCATACTGAGTCCAAAGAAAGAAGACTCTGTATTGATCTTTAGATTAAGAAGATGTGCCATACTGAGTCTAAAGAAAAAAGACTCTGTATTGATCTTTTAACACATATGCTTGCTAGCAGAGGAGTTAAGGTTACTCCCAGTCAGACGGAATGTTTTATACAAGTATGTCCATGCTTTTCTGAGGAAGGAAAGGTGCCGGAAAGGTAAATGTAGATGCATGGGAGAAGGTAGGCCCAAGGAGCCTTATCCTTAACCCCACTGCAGCCTTTCCACCCCAGGAAAGTGCAGGATTGGCAAGCTCTCCCTGGGGTGATAGATCAGGACTCAGGTAATAGCGGAAAGCACCAATCCTACTCTTAAAATGGATACAAGAGAGCATTTGGGGTTTTTCTTTTTGATGCCTGCTTTGGATTGAGTAAATGCATTACGTGCGTCACCACCATGGACCCAGAGAAGCTCCTTGTCTCATCGTTCCAAAGACTTAGAGTTGCCCCAATGACAGAAAAGCGGAAAAAAGGAGAAAAGGAAGGCTATGCAAGGACTGAGGTGCCAACATGGGGTCAGCTGAAGAAGTTAACAACTGAGGCCCAACAGATGGTAGAAAAGCAAGAAGTGCAGCTACTCTCTGAGCCAGTCTGAGACTCTGAGTAATCAGCAAAAGAAACTTTCATTTAGCAGATTTC
>NW_005871064.1:3329644-3360774 GCF_000147115.1 Myotis lucifugus
CTCAGCCTGGTACTGCATTCAGTCTTCTGCCATGACCCCAAAGCTAAATTGCTAACTAGAGGAAAGAATACCTTGGGGATGGGGATACTTGTTACCCACCCCAACCCCCAATTTTTGTAGCTTTATACACAGAAAGGGCTTCACAGATGCAAGTGGAAATGTAGGTGACAAGGGCTGAGGGCTGGGAAGGGTTTTATGAAAAGATGCTGATTTCTTTGCCCGACCTACCATTATAAAGTATAGTGTGTGTGTGTGGGGGGGGGGGGGAGGAGGATGGTTCTAGCTCATAAAAAACAGATGAGTTTTGTATATTTCTGGTGTTATTATATATAGGAGGTAGGTAGCCTTGGATTCATTTCTTTTTTCTTTTTTCCTTTTTTTTTTCTTTTAGAGAGGAAGGGAGAGGGAGAGATAGAAACATTAATGATGAGAATCATTAATTGGCTGCCTCCTGTACGCCCCCTACTGGGGATCAAGCAGACAATCTGGGCATGTGCCTTTGGCCTGAATCGGACCTGGGACCCTTCCGTCCGCAGGCCAACGCTCTATCCACTGAGCCAAACCGGCTAGGGCTGGATTCATTTCTAAATGGAACTTGTCAATCAAAAATCTCAAATGGCACTTACGGGGAGCAAACAGTTTTTAATGTCTTAGTTGGTCTCAGATCATGAGACTGGGGTTCCCCACCAGATACTATGGGATGTTTTCCAGAACTTTCTGTGCTTAACCTGTTCTGGTAGCACAGGTCTTGCCAAACTTGAGAATAACTGGCACTGGATCCGCAGCACTCCCGAAGGAACCCGAAGGGGGCTCATCACGCCGATGTGGGGTGGGCTAGGAGCCGGGTACCTGGGGTCCACTCACTCAGCACTGGTTCACCTCTCTCTCTCAGTTCCTTTCATCCGCAGGAGCAGGGGACAGGCTGTAGTAAGACTCCAAGGTCCATTTCAGAAGTTTATCAGTGCAGATCATTCACAGTTAAAAAGCACTCTTCCCACACATTTTCAATGGGGATTCCACATCAAACCTTACAGAGGGACGTAAGCGGAAGATGCCGCTCCAGGAATTAAAATGCACGCGTGGAAAGGTGGGGCGGGGAGGGGCAGGCAGCTCCCGGAGCCCCTGAGCCACAGTCCACCATCGCTGTCTGCATTTCACTCCCTACGTGAGCAGTGAGCTCAGGTTTGAAGAGGCGATGGGTAAGGACCCTCCAGGGAGCTCCGCGCTGAGGGCCCCCGAGCTCCCTCATGGACCGGCCAGGATTGAGTTAAGAATTCTCCAGGTAGGGAATTCTTTGGAGATGACCTGTTTTAAGTTTTTGGAAAGTTTCCCCTGAGAAAACGATGCTCTGGGAACTAGACAGCCAGAGGGGTAGGGGTGTGTGTGGGGGGGGGGGGGGGGCGAGGCACTTAACTACTATATCTGAAAGGAAATAATTTGTCCTGTTCACACACCCCTCCAGCCTCCATCTCCACCCCCAGTCCCATTCCCTCCCACACACACACATGGACGCCCCCTTAGAACAGGAGTCCCTGAAGAAGAGGGGCTCCGTTTGTTTAAAAAGTCCCCTTCCCTTGGCCATTCATCATGCCTCTAAGAGCGTTTATTAATGCCCTGTCAATGGCTGGGGGTGAAGGCAGCCTGTCAGCTGTCCTCTCTCCCCGTTAGCTGTGTGCAAACACTGGTGATTAAGCGCCAGATTTAACATCCTCATGAATATTTAAGAGGCTGTTTTTTGAAAGTTTCCTGTCCTTTTACACTAATAGCCCCATTAAAACCTGTTTACAAGCCAGTCAAGAGAGTAACTGCATGCACTTAAAACATGAGAGTGCTCCCCCAAGAGGGGCACGTGACCTGGGAGGATCAATACGCTGCTTAAAGTAAGACTGTCTGCCCGCCCCCAGCGGAGCCCGGCCCCGCGAGAGCCGCGCAAAGGAGCTGGAAGGGACCCAACTTGTTAATTAGGCCAGCGGGTGTGGGGGAGCAAGCCCTGGCTAGTGGGCTCCCCGCTGCCCTAGTGGGTGACCCCAGCTCCAGGGACTTCAGAAGAGCTGCCCAAGTGATGTCACCAGCAGCCTACCCGGGGCCAGCAAGGAAAGGAAGCTTGTGTTTGGACAAGCTCCTCCCTCCCCACCCCGCCCTCACCCTCCATAGGCCACCCTGGATCCTGCTTCTGTTCCACAGGCCCATCCCATGACTGTCCTGCAAGAAGGTAATAGGGCTTAGGAAAGGAAGGGGGGTGGGGGGACTGAGAATTCCCAAAAGCTTTAAGGTTCCAAAATGATGAGAGGTGACTTTGTGAGGGAGATATCAGGAATGGGGTGGGTGACTGGTTTCCCCATCAGCACCCGTGGCTGCCTTTCCTGTAGTTAGAGAAGAAGGTAAAAGTGTGGAAAGCCACTTCCTCTTTGAAAGCAGGGGGACAATTACCTAAAGTTGCCTCCTCCTCAGTTATCTGCAAAGGAATGGGTACACTGGTAAACAGAGGTAGGGGGCTTTGCTGAAGGGCAATGCCAGCTCCATGGGTACAGTCTACTTCCTCTCCCAGCTCCAGCACGCGGCACTTCCAGGGAAGGGCAGGTTCATGGTGGGACGTCCCTACTCCAGGCACAGGAAACTCTCAAACACTAGATCTGCTTCCGCATCATTGCCTGAGCCTGTGCTGAAAGAGCCCAAGAATCCTCTTTAGAGCTAGGAGCATGCCCCAAACTTCACCGTCTGAATTCTTACTCTTAGCAAAATTCACCATGTGGAACACCTCCTGTTCCAACAGCATTGTGGGGCCCTTACAATGCAGGCCAGGACTGCTCTACTTTGTATCTGGCATATGGCCTGGCCCAGAGATGAATTTTCCATTCTCCTGTAATGGAACGCATGCATGGTGTTGCGGTATACAAGTATATCTATGTAGAGTAATAATGTAATTGTAGCAATACTCACTGGTCTGGGACAGAGTACTCTGGGAATACCACCTCTCCAGAGATTCTACAAGAACCAAAAGTTAAGCCACAAGGCTTCTGAACAGTCAAAATAAATATTGCAAGATACATGCACTAAAATTTAAGTGTTTTACACATCAGGCCTGTATTCCAACTGGTTAATGACATTTTTAATATGATGCTAATCAGTTTGGCTCTCTGTATCCTTAGTCAATTAGAAAGAGGAGGGAGAAGCTGGAGACACACGCTGACAATAGGAAGAAGTCATAGCTCAGGACATTGACTGAGAATAAAAACCCTCAGAAAACAAGTCAAGAGCCCCAACACCACAGCAGTCAAGGTCAGATAGCTTTCCACACCTCCACAAGCCAATAAAGACAGTACTAAGCTATAACGCTCATGTGTAATGAAGTAGGAAAGGGTGTGACACAATTTTATTAAAAGTCCATCTATCAGAGTTAAAACTTTTATAGTTAGGGAGCTTAAAAAGCTAAGCCCTCAGCTATCCAGAAAATTTATCTCCAGAATAACTCATTTATCCTCTGCCTTTTTTTTCTTTCACTATATTCATATTTCATGTTTCCACCAAAGAGTATTCAAGAGTCAAGACACATGTATAAACTAGGAAGATAGGTTGCCACCGCGAGAAGCTGGTTTCGTTAGTTCACAGCCTTTGGGCTGCTGGGACTGGGTCACATGGGCTCAGGAGGGCTGAGTCTTCCATTTTCAGGAATTTTGTGGGCTAGGTTCCCATACAGCCATTAAATTACATACACTTAAAATCAAAGAAATTATACCAAAAATGAAAATAATAAACACTCAAAGTTCATCACTTCTTACCCATTTTACTAGATTTTACTATTATCTCTGCTCTTGTCATTAATTATGTCTCTTGTGTCTGTATGGTGAAAATGCCTCACTGTGGTGCTGCTGCCCATGTCTCCCTACTCCACGTTCAGTGCCATCACTCGGCAGCTTGAAATGGCCATGGTGGGAGTATTTACACTACAGAAATTGGCAAATGCGACAAAAAGAGTTTGTTTGTTTCCCCCCTCAGAAAAGTAATTGTTAAACCACTGTTCATAGCACACACACCACAGGTTGCTGAGACTTAACGTGTGGATTCCTGAATAGGAAGGGGAGAGTTGCTGTGTGCAGGGAAGTGAAAAGGGCGGTGGGCTGGTTTTCATCTCTCTGGGCCTCCCTTTCCCCATCTATCAAATGACTGGATTACACTCGAGAATCACTGATACTATGATTCCTTGTTTATTTTCAAGTCAGACAAGCTACCCCTACCCATTCAGGACAGGGTAGGTAGGTGAGAGGGAAGGACTTAGATACACAGCACTTCCTCTTGTTTCTTAAAAGCTTCGCAAAAGAATGTACCCGCATGTGGTAAAGCAGCCGAAAGAACCCAGACCAGATTGATTCAGGCACCCACTTACTTCCCCTCTTCCTTCTGCCTGCAACTTGTCATTAACACCATCAAAGCCATTTCTGAAACTCAAGGCTTTTCTAAATAATAAAAGCCTCAGTATTACAATCCAGAGACATACAGAGTGGTGCCTGAAAAATGAAAAGGCTCTGGAGTCAGAAGACTTGGATTTGGGGTCTTGAAATGCCAACTCCTTTTTACTGCTTGTGCAAGCTTTAACAAGTTAAACATCCTCAAAACATGATTCCCAGTTCAATGTGAACAATTCCTGGTAGCACAGCCTTTCCTGGGAGACTTTTTGGTGGTACTTATCCAAAGTGTCTATCTTATGACTTAGCAACCTTGCTCTTGAGTTTGTATCCTAGAGAAATTCCCACCCAGGCCCATCAGCAGGGGCCAGGATGTGTATGCAGTTGGAGGCCATCAAGGTCCCCACTGGAGGGCATAGATGAGTAAAACATGATGGACCCACTCAATGGAATATTATACAGCATTTAGAGGCAAGGGAGTAGATTCATAGAACAACATAGATCACTCTTGAAAAGATAGCGTGAAGTGGGAAAAGTACAAACCAGAATGAGATCTACAGAATATTACCACTTATGTAGATGAAAATTTGCATGCACTTTAAGCAAATATATATTTTACATGTACACATATAAATAAAAAGGTAGACATCACTAAATTAAATGAGTTGCTTTTGACATTATCCATTCTGACCCCTCTGTTCTTGAAACCCAGAGTGGGAAAATGATTTTGCCTATGATTCTGCTTTGAATTAGAGACAGCCAAGACTAGAACCATCAGAGTTTCCAGAACTGGCCCTCCACTCACAGGTAGGTTGGTGGAAGTATTATTTAGCATTGCTAAAGAACTTCATATTTGCAAAGTGCTTTATGCTCATCTATTATTCATGCACTAATGAGAATACTTAGATTGTGCCTTTTCTCCAAGGAGCTCAAAGCACTTTGTAAATGTTAACTCGTTCACCCCCTATGTCCCAATGGGACAGACAGAAATCCTCACCCCGTGGCTCTGCACTTGGTAAAGAGTAAGCCCGGCAAAGGCAGCAGATGTGATGGAAAGTAGCCTCAGAACCAGGGACTTCCAAGTTCCTGTCTCTCACTGTCTTCTATCTGAATGGTGCTCCTAGTACTGGAATAAAAGACCTAGAGTCCAATGAGATATTTCTCTGAGGCTGAATGGCATGTATGATAGCTGAAGAAAGGGGCTTAAGTTGTAGGGAGACAGGGGAGAAGGGGAGTAAAGTTAGAAGGAGCATTTTCTAGCCGTATTTTAACAGCCAGCATTTCCTGAGCGTTCATGATGCACCAGACTCAACTCCTGAGTCATCACATAAGAGGCCTGTGATGAACGACACAAGATAAATTTACGCACTAAACTGAGCTTTGAGCTAGAGAGCTCTGGAGAGTTGGGGACTGGAGAAGGCTTCATGGAGAAAGTGACATCTGAGCAAGACCTGAAAGGTGGTCAAATGTGGCCAGAAAGAGAAGAAGACATTTCCATTGAGAGAACACATGGAACCAACAGAGGGCAGTGAGTGTGGGCAGTGAGTGTAGGCAGGAGAGGAGGAAAACCAGCCTGTTAGGAGCAGGTGGGTTGTTATTACATTTTTTTGCCAACCACAGAAATTCCCTCAACTCCTTGAAAACCAGCCTTTGGCATAGAATGTGCATCCAGCTATTCAATAGTAACCCCAATTCCAAGGAATCATTTCTCTACCCCATTGTTCACTAACAAAGGAGTAGGAGGTTCATCTGGGGTGTCCTCTTTTAATGAATACTAACTCACCAAGCAAGATTCATAACTTGAATTGGAAAACCTGGGAATCAATAAAGAAACAATGCGATCTAAACAGTAGTAACACTTCCAGTACTGCAGTAATTAGAACATCAAACACTAATAAAAAACTGTACAGTCAATTAGCAGTAGCCATAAAAGTCTAAGAACAAAGATCCTATGTATTTAATACAACTAACATAATTGCCACATAGAGATGGAAAACGAAAGAGGAAGATGGTTAGAAAGTGAAAGTTCTTGCCACCATAATGTCAGCTCAGAAGCTGAAACTGTTTTCCTGGTTCTTTGTGGACACAATTACTTTTTATAGTACTATCATTATTATACAATCTCTACTGTCAATATGAAATGTTTTATTTCTCATCAGTAGGTTACATTTCCTTGAGAAGCCAGAAAATTTAGAATTCTCTGGTTAAGCTACAATCTAAACTCCACATCATTTTCTCATCCTGGAGAACAAGCTCATACAACACATAGACACAGACACACACATCCACTGGTCGCTGGTTTTATGCATAGCCACTTATCTAGCATAAGTTGAAGACCTTAAGAACATTCCTCCCCAAATCACTCAAAAGGATTTCCCTCACTAACCTTACAATGCTCCATCTCAGGGCTCCTTGATAAAAAAGGATCCCAGAGGAACAAAGCACCCCCATGAAGTCTTCTTACAAAAAAAATCCAATTTTATCTGACCACAACTCTAGATTTAATGATCAAATTATAGGAAATATATCAGATAGAGGAAACACATTAAATAATAGCATAGGGTTGCAGTTAGAAAAACCCAAACTGAAAAGTTCTGTAGGACAAACAACCTGGTTTCTTCAACAAACAAATATCAAATATAAGGGCTGGAAGGGGAATCTGTAGATTAACAGGCAAAGGATATCCAGCAGTCACACTCCTTAGTATTTACCCAAAGGGGTTTGAAAACTTAATGTCCACACAAAAACTTGCACACCATGTTTATAGCAGCTCTGTTTATAATTATAAAACTTGGAAGCATCCTATGCCCTTCAGTAGGTGAATGGGAGAATGAACTGCTCAAGCTAGAGATGGGCTTGACCCCCAACTCCAACCTCCCCAATCACTTCCCAAGTCTTCTTGAATCTCACCCCTAGTTATTTCTCCCATTGTCTCTCCACCCCACTGCCACTACCCAAACTCAGGCCCTAGACAGTATTTAACTAGTCTCCCTGCTTCCTGACTTGCACCCTTTCAATCTATTCTGCACAGAGCACCAAGACAGTCTTTCTAAGATGTAATTAGAGCCAGGTCATTCCTCTGCTTAAAATACCTGGATGACTCTTTATTGTCCTCTAGATAGTATCTGGTTTCCTTACATGCCTTTCAGAGCCCCTGGTGATATGAGCCCTGACTCCCTCTCAGGCCTCATCTGTTCAACCTCATTCTAAGCTTCAGTCAGACTGAACTTCTTTCAGTCCCTTTCAACGGGCCATGCGCTCTCTCCTACAAGCTTTCCACTAAGCCTTTCCTCTTGCCTGGAGCACCTCCCCTCCTCACTTCTCCTAACAGCTCCTGGTCTCTGCTTACATGTCACTTCTTCCTGGAAGACTTCCTGGGAGCCCTGGGCTGGGTTACATGCCCCTCATCTGTGTTTTCAGAGTACTCAGCATTGCCCTTTTTGGTCTGTATTGTAATTTTTTGCTCCTCTGCTTCCTTTTCCCCACAGACTGTATACTCTGAGAGGGCAGGAACTGTGATACCCTGCGATATCTCCTATACCTAGCACAATGCCTGGTGCCCAGTACTCAATAAATATTTGCAAACGAATAGAAGAAAAATAGAATCACTTGATAATCTGCCAATCTAAGAAAATATGACTCACACTAATTTGAAGAAAAAAAACCTGAAAAATAGGAATGTTGACTTAGTTAACAGTCCTGCCTAGTAGAGAAAGGAAGAAATCGGTGATTTCTCAAGCAGCAACCCTGACACAAAGAATACTTTGTCAAACATGGGAGTGGAAGGATGCCAGGATGGTGAGCTGTGGGGGCTGGGGGAGTACCAGTTCAGAGGCCAGGACCACTGGCATCTAGTCTCATTTCTGTAACCACTTGACTGTGTGACCTGAGCCTCCATTTCCTCTTCCATGAAATATACTATTGCACTGTTGGCTTTAACGTGCTTTGAGTCTATGGCCAAATCAGTAGGACAAACAATCAAATGTCACAAAGAATTTCCTCTTGACAGAAACATTTCCCCTGTATCTTGGTTAGATTTCCCCAGACATAGACTCTAAGATAAGGATTTGAATGCAAATACTTTTTAAAAAATATATTTGTATTGACCTCAGAGAGGAAGGGAGAGATAGAAACATCAATGATGAGAGAGAATCATTGATCGGCTACCTCCTGCACGCCCCACACTGGGGATCAAGCTCACAATCCAGGCATGTGTCCTGACAGGGAATTGAACCGTGACCTCCTGGTTCCTAGGTCGACGCTCAGCCACTGAGCCACGCCAGCCAGACTGAAGGCAAATACTTTATTTGGGAGATGATCCCAAGGAAGCACCAGGGGAAATAGTAAAGTGAGACAGGGAAGAGAAGGAAGGAAGCAGAGGGTGAGTCACCAACCAAGTGACTACTGTGGGCAAGCTCAGTTATGCTGGCAGACAGTGTAGAACGTGCCACCTATGAGGGGTAGGTAAGCGGGATATACACCTACTTCCATCAGTCTTTCTCTGGGGTAAGGGGTCTACTCCCAAGGATATGAAGACCCCAACACTTCCAGCCTGCAAGGGGAATCACAGATGCCTGCAGCTGGAAGCTGTGGGCATGTGCTAGAAAGGTTAGTGCCAAAGAGAGACAGGCAGGGCACCTACAGCATTAGTGACCACCTGGGGATTTAGCTGGGAACACTGCTACCTCTTGCTTTTTGTCCTACTATTTCCAAGGGAGTCAAGTAGAAACAAAATCAAGTCTTGAGATTTGACAACAGCTGAAATCATTCACTGTGATTTTTATTGCTGAACCCATGTTCATGTGTGCATTTCTTATTTCTATAAGGCAGGAAAAGGTGCTGATTCGGCACTGCCTGGGTGGCATGGCCTTGGAGGCTGCTGCTGGAATTTCCTGCAAGTGTCAGAGCAGCAGTTTCACATTTTTGTCGCCTGAAGAACACTTCATCATGTTTCTGGGCCCTGCTTTTTCTTTTACAGCTTCAGGGAAGGACTCGAATCCCATCCAATTAGATGTGCACAACTTCAGCTTCTCTCTACCTGCATGCAAATGAGACCCTAAGGAGCAGATTCTTTAAGGTAAAGAAAGGGATTGGAATATTGCCTTGGATTTTTTAAACCTACACAAGCATCCTTTTTAACAGCAAAGAATCTGATTTTCCCTGAAAGTAGTCCTAAAAAAATAATCATCAGAAATAAAACTAAATTTTTACTACATCTATTTCTCTCTCTCTCTCTCTCTCTCTCTCTCTCTCTCTCTCTCTCTCTCTCTTCTATTGAATTTGGTCCAACAGCTGGATTTGGGGGCGTGTTTCTCCTGTGGTGTGATTGCTTCTCCGTGACTCGGATGACCATCCTGGCTGGGTTTTGTTACTCTTCAGTGCATCATTTGGCGCTATGCAGACACAGCTTGAGGCCATTTGGAGGCAGTGACTGGTAACTGCACCAGCAGCAGATCTGCAGATTCTGTCTGGGGCTTGTCTCAGTTTCAAATGCAGGTGACTAAATGACACCTCCCTGCCTCTCCCTCCTCCATCGCCAACACACACACACACACACACACACACACACACACACTGTCGTGGGTTTCAGCCAACTCCGTACAGTGCAGCGCTCAAATGAAACTCATCAGAACACTTGGAAATGACAGAGTGAACACCAGGAGCTTGTTTCTAATGATATTTTCAATCACTGAGGATTTCCCTCTAAGCTATGCTTGTCTGGTGTGGGGTTTTTTCAAATTGCTGGAAAGGACATTAATAACATTATCCTTCCCCCAAAATTGGGAAAGAAGCTCATTGAAGAGGGGTTGGTAGACTGGGATTGAAACTCTGGGCTCCTCCTTCCCTCTCCTCCAGTAAAAAGGTCGAACCAGCCAGCCAGCTCTAACATGCTGAGAAGCCAGAAATTTCCCTTCAAAATGATTCATAGTGTTTAAAAACAGAAGCACTGAGTAGCAGCTTTTCATTTGTTTGTTTGTTTTTCTCAACTGCTACTCTCACATCAGAAGGGGAAATGGAGACTGAGAAATCAAAGATAAAGAAAATTCACATTCTCTCTGAAAACTTGAACGTATCAATGCTACACCTCCCACTTCATTTTCCTTAGTCACCAGCAAGTGGCAGAGTAGATGGTGGAAAGAGTATTGTCCTAGAGCAAGCATGTCAAACTCATGGCCCGCGGGCCACATGCAGCCCACAATGAATATTTTTGTGGCCCAGCCAATATAACGGTGTGAGCAGTTATTTACAATTATGAAAGGAAATAGGTCTCCTGTCAGATCCAGACTTACTGACATTCACCCTGGGTCAGTTTTGAAAGTAATCACTGCGAACAAGATTTCCCCCGAAGTAGGAAAGATAGTAGCAGAGAAGAGATGCCAAGTGTCAGGAAGAAAACATTAATTTTATCATTGCTCTTGTTCTTTTTTTTTACACTATGCTTTTCTAAATAAACCTACGTTTCTATGAAAATTGAAGCTTTTGTTTTTTTGCAGCCCACATAAATTTAAACCTTGTTTATTTGGCACATGTTAGCCTTTGACATACTCGTCCTAGAGTGTCTGTGGGTCTGGACTCAAGTTCCAATTCTCAGTGGAATTGGGCAAGTCACCTTACCTCTCTGTGCCTCAGTTTCCTCATCTCTAATCCCTGACCATTCCACCTCAATTAATTGATATCTATTAAGTTATATTAAGCAGGTCAGAGACCTTAGAAATTCCAATGCAGTCTAAGAAAAGTCCTTTTACTGACCCACCATAAATGCAAAGAGTAGCCAAGGTGTATATAGGGAAGTTGTGTAAAGGTGTGACTGCAGACTGCTGCTAAAAGAAATGGACTCATAAATGAGATTCCCGGTTAGACTACGTAGGTAAGTGAAGATAGAGAGGAAATAGCAGGCAGGGGCTGGGATGGCCTTCTGCTCAGAATGTAAATTCTTTCCCCTCACTATCCACCTATCTAGGACCTGAACAGGTGAGCAAATGAGTCTTCTAAACATCACTTGCCAGCCTCCTATTTCTGGCAGGGTGGCAGACAGAATGTCCTGAAGGTCCCTGTCCATGGAAACATCTAAAATACTAGATGCCATGTAAAAATTATATTTTTAAATGCAGTGCTGAAGTGGCACAATTGTAAGAAACACAAAGACATGGAAGACAAATGAAAGCAAAAATCCTGGGGGCTAACTGAGTGCCAAGGCTGGCCTTGGCCTAAGTGTGTCTTCTGAAACCTGAAGACCCTGAGTTTCCAGTCTGATGGCTGCATTGAATATAAGGAGGGAACCCTGACATAAAGGTGGGATCGAATTCTGTGAAAAGACAAAGGATAAATAAATCTGCTGCTCAAAAACAATCAACAAGGAAACTTGTCTATTTCTGCCTTAGCACTGAGTGGGGAAATTTTTTTCAGAATCTATATCTACAAGCTGGCCCTCACACAGTGTTTTGGTCTGAATTCATGCTACTTATGTTGGCCAATAAACACCAAGATTAGGCTCTTATTTTAAATTATCCTGAAAACATGGATGAACTTCAAAAACATTATACTAAGTGAAAAAAGCCAGCTACAAAAGACTATGTATCATATGATTCCATTTATATAAAATGTCCAGAAAAGGCAAACCTATAGAAGAAGAAAGTAGACTAGTGTTTGCCTGGGGCTGGGAATGCTGAATAGCTATAAATGAGCAAGGGATCTTTGGGGAATTGTGGAAAAGTTTTAAAATAGGGTCATGGTAGTGGTTGTACAATATTGTAAACATCCAAAAACTCATTGAATTGTATGCTTAAAATGGGTGAATTTTATGGGATGTGCATGACACCTCAACAAAGTTGTTTTTAAAAATGATCCTGGGGTCCTGGCTGGGTAGATCAGTTGGTTAGAGCATCATCCTGATACCCCAGTGTTGCAAGTTCAATCTCGGTCAGGGCACATACAAGAATCAACCAATGCAGCATAAATAAGTAGAAAAAACAATTGTTTCTCTCTCTCTCTCTCTCTCTCTCTCTCTCTCTCTCTCTCTCATTAATAAATAAGAAAAAAAATGATCCTGGGTTCAGTGTCTGGGTAACTACTGGAAGTTTATTTCTCAATCATGAAACACCCATTATAGGGCAACTCCAGGTTTTCAACCCAGGCTGATGGAGGAGTTCCAAAATATTTTCAGTGTCATAGCAAAGGGAAAAAGAGATAATGGCAGAGCCTAAAGCTTCCAAACAGAAGTGATCTTCACTCATATTTCCAAATATGTAATTGGTCAAAGCAAATCACATGGTCATGGCCATGTTAGAGCTCCCTGGCATTATAAGGGTACCTTAGAAGAGATCATTATTAGAAATGCTACTGAAGAGTGAACTAGTTGGGTGGGGAGAGAAGAGGAAAGCACAAAATACTTGGATAATATACAATACTAGGAATCAGCTTCCAAGAACATTTCAGAGAATGTTATATGTTATGCTAACAGGGTTAACCAACATTGACACTTATGAAATATTATGGAGCCCATGCCCAAACACCAAGCTATTATGAAGAGTCTCATGGGACTTAGGTCACTACTGTGCTCAACACATACATTAAGTCCCTTACTGCCATTTAAAGCTTTCTCCTCTGATTATAAAATTACAGTGCTGGAATTCCAAATATTTTCATCAGGCCCAGCCTACTCCATTGAGGGTCATAGACACAGGAAAATGTTAGGATATGTATCTTGGATAAGTCAAACTGGAGGCAAGCATTTACTGACCAGACTCTTCCCTAGGTGCTGAAGTGAATTCCAAAGTATAAGACAATCTCAAAGGTCAGGAAGACAAGATCTAAACATGTTAAATAATCAACAATTAACACAAAAGCTTACACATAGCAGATAGCTGTGGTCTGTTCCCTGCTCTTCAGGAGGCAGTCATGGGCCACTGGGATACTTGTACTTCAGTTGACAGTTTAAGATACACCTAAAACATAAGAAATTATAGCAAACAAGGCAAAATGTAAATGATAAAGCATATGGTAGACAGTCCTGGTGCTGGAAAAGATCAGAGGAAGGAAAAGGTACAAAGGACTGAAACAGTCATATTAAAGGAAGGGGAAATAGAGCTGAACAGTGAATGATAACCCAAGATTATCCTCAGAAAATAGACTTTTAAATTTTTACAGAAGGTAGAAATATGAACAAAGCCACTCTCCTCATGAGGTTCCCACAGAACATGATATAGAGAGAAACAACAAAAATAAGTCCCACAAAGTAGCATGTCATCACTACCTCAGTTTAGGCCCCAAACCCCAACACAAAAAAAGAGGCCAGGCCAGGTGGCCCACTCTTTTTCTTAAGTTGGTCAAGCCTCCAACTAAAGTAGGTCAGGAAGCCCTCTGTTCAGTTCCACTTTTGCCAGTGCCCATATGCAACTGCCAAATCTTACTATAATATAGTTATAGAAGAGAGAGCAATGCCCGCCCACCCTGCACCCACCTTTCATGGCACAAGCTCTTCTTCTAGCCTATGCAGCTCTCCCAGCTTCTTAAAGTCTGACCAATGAGATGAGCATTCCTCTTCCCTAAGAAGAAGGTAGGAGTGTAAGGATAACAGACTAAGTGGGGGGCCATACATCACTGAGTGCAACCACCATCATAAGAGGTTTCCACTAAAAGATGAGAGACAGGCAGGGCTGGCAGCAAGAAGGCACTGTTGAGTCTCTGTTTCCATTGGATATATATATATATATATATATATATATATATATATATATATATATATTTCAGAAAGGAAGGGAGAGGGAGAGAGAGATAGAAACATCAATGAACCGTGACCTCCAGGTTCTTAGGTCGACACAACCACTGAGCCACGCAGGCCGGGCATCTCCATTGGTTCTTGATGGCAGGTGCCATGATTGCTAATGAGACACTCTGCTTGTACTAACCCTGGGTGAAATTGTCAAGTAAGTGGTTCTTCTTCTCGGGCCATCCTAATTTAAAACGGTTCTTGAGTTTAAAGAAATGTCCAAAGAAACAAATCACCATTAGTAGAATTTCAAGTATCAGTGGGGAAATTGCTGGAGCCTTTGATTTCAGAATTTCCACTGGGTCCCGCATCCAACACTTTCAGCCTATATAAAATCCTATACATTCTTACTACTTCCTACTTCCTGCTTATAGCCAGCTTTTTTTAAAAAAATCTGTGGGATATTCATTGTCTTTCTGGGCAAAAAATTTAAGATGGAAACTATATCAGCTCCTCCTTCAAGTGCTTATTACAGTGGAATAGCTCAACTCTCAAATAAGTTCACACCATATGATATAATAATGAAAACTGCTGGTAAATCTGGCCTTTTTATCATCTTAAATACATTTCTGTGGCCGGGCTAGCCAGATAAACACAGAATGTGTGTCATCCAAGAGGCAGGGCAGATAAGTATTCTGTTTAGAGTTAATAACGTGCTGTTAAAACTATATGTGTCAAATTATTTCACAGGTAATGCTCATATGTGATATATCACAGTGAGGCCAGTGCTCTGGTCTGAATGTTTATGTGCCCCCCCCCCCCAGGAATCCCCAGAAGGGACGGTTTCCTGAGAGTCTGTCAACTGGCATACATTTCTGATCCCCATCCCGCCCTCCTACATTGTAGGCGCCAGATTTTATACTTTTCCTGAGCAGAAAGAGATACTTTTCCTGAGCAGAAAGAGGCCCTTCTCCGGGCAAATTCCACGCGGCGAGCCCTGGGGCGCGAGAAGGCGCTGTTGCCGCAGAGCTCAGCTGGGGAGGAGAGGGAGCCCCGCGTGGATGCCGTGACAATCAACCACAAGCCTTGGACCCAGGTCTCCAGTCAGCGTCTCTCTGCGTCGCTCTTGTAGGGAAGCTCCCGCCCCGCCTTCGCTCGCCCCCCACCCCTACCCCCAACAGATCCAAAGCGAATAACTGAAGGAGCGAGTGAGGGGACCCTGCTGGGCCACCGCGTCTCCCAGCCGATCTGGGGAGCCCCGGGAGGGCAAGACCCAGGCAGGACCGCGTCCTCAGTGTACCCAGTCTGACCCGCAGCATTCCCCGCCTCCAGGCTGGGAGAGGGAGGGGGGAGGGAGGCTGGAAGTTAAAGACATTCCCTCCTCCCTCCTAACGCCCCGAAGTGCACGGAGACAAGTCAGGGACGCCCCACGCGAGGCGCGCCCTGCGCTCCTTGGGGGCGGCCCGGCTGGGCTGTGGGATCTACGACACTCGGAGAAAGGAAATCTCACCCATTCACTGGCTTCCGGGAGGAGTTGCGCCTGCGAGAGGGAAGGGGGCGACTTGGGTCTGCAGAGGCCACTGGCGACCCCAAGGAGAAGCATCGGAAGTGCGGGCACACGGCCTTGGGCATTTCCTCGAGGTCCTGGGGGTAGGGCCAAGGGTCCACCCTGACGGCCTGAGGCACCCCCACCTGCCTTCCGAAGGCGGCCCGGCCAGCCCCAGCCCAGAGCAAGAAGTTTTCTACTTAAGGGGGCGCGGTGGGCCGCGGTGCGGTGCCAGGTCTTCCCCCGGGCAAAGGAATGTGCCCAGAGCTGTGGCACCAAGGGGGCGAAAGGTCCTTTCCTGAATCACAGCCTCACCCCCAACACTGGCCCTTTCCTTCTCTTTGGAAACTCAGTGCTGGAGCCTGGGAACCCGCGAGTTCCCTCCCATCTAAACCGCGGGGCGCTCAGAACACAGCAGGGACTTTCTCCCCAGACCCGCTGAGTAGGGACTGGAGGGAAGGCGAGGACGCTCTTCCTCGATTATTGAATAGAAAGACCGTAACCGTTCTCATGGCCTGTGCGCGACTCCATCTACAATTCTGTCTCCATTTCTTTTCCATAAAGAGAGCTGGTCTCAACCGACATAGTCACAACTGTGTTCGCGCAGTGGAGTAGAGAAAGCAAGAGAGAAGACAGAGGTCTGAGGTCCCTGTTCAAGTCTCCACTTCTCTAGCCAACCATCTTCTCCCCCCCACCACCCCACCCCCGCCAACCTCTCAACTCCGCACCCCCAAAAAAATCACGGTCTGGTTTATATCAAAGCTTCTCCGCGGGACAGTGTCCCGAAGCTTGCGGTGGGTAACCGGAGCGGGGCGCTAAGTTTGGACCTCGATTTTTCTCCAGAAACCAGTGCCAAGTGAAAGAGGAGAGAGGGCGGATGCGCCGAACCAACCGGGAAGCTAGACTTGACCTTGAAGGTGAAAATCGAGTTTAATCCGGGATTTTTCTCCCCAACTGTGGCCCAGCCCCACACCACCACCACCCACACAACAGGTTTGCAAACGCTGCTTCCAGCCCGAGGAACTCCAACCAGGAAAAGTCGCCGCCCGGGGCTGGAGCGGCAAGACCCCGCGCACCGTGGGGGCAGGGACTGTGGTTTTAGCAGGTACTGGAGTCCCTGGGCGGCAAACCCGCCTCGCTCACTCGCGACGCTCGGGGCCCGCGGCGGCGGCTGGCGAGTGCGTGGACTCCGCGGCGCACACTCGGTCTGCGGAGCCTTCCCCCCGCCAGCGCGGGGCTGTTCTCTTAATGAATTACTAATGAGCTAAAATTGGGCAGCAGGCTTAATTAAAGCGTAGAGGCAATGTGTTTACCACATTGTAATTGAACTCATTAGGGCTATGGCTTTTTGTTTTTTAAGCAGACGCCTCCCCTCTCTGCGTCGAATAATCTACGAGAAGCGTTTATTAGAGAAGGAGGGGCTGGGGGAGAAACGGACCATCAATTCTTTCCATGAAAAAGGGTGAGGAGGGGGCGGGGGATGCACCACCATCCCGCGGACGTCTTGGAGGCCGCTAGACTGAGGCTTCTAAGCAGATCCCACGGTGGAAGGGCCCGAGAGCGCCGCTGCCGGAACCTGGGAAGTTGCGAAGGGAGGGACCAAGCCAAGCCCGAAAGGCTACCTCTGTGTCACCGCGCAAACCTCCCAAACTCGGCGGCGTCCCCCGCCATCCCCGCCCAGAGCGCTGCATTCCCACGGAACCCCTGGCGAACGCTCGCCCCTCCAGGTGTCTGAGGCTTCATAATGAGACGGATTAGGCTAGCTTTTCTCTGTTTTTAATATATATTTTATTGATTTCAGAGAGGAAGAGAGAGAGAAAAACATCAATGTTGAGAATCATGATCGCCTGCCTCCTGCACGCCCCCTACCGGGAATCGAGCCTGCAACCCGGGCACGTGCCCTGACAGGGAATAGAACCGTGACCTCCTGGTTCCTAGGTCGCCACTCAACCACTGAGCCACACTGGCCGGGCAGGCTAACTTTTCTTTTAAGCAGCATATGAGTTTAGCCATAAAGCTTCTCTCCTTGGTGGTGTTGAGAGCAAACTCCCCCTCACACACACACACCCCATTCTGGGGATGCACAGCGGGTGCTCTAGACCCACGCTCCCCCTAGGACTCCGCCCTCCGGGCTCGACCTCACCTCAGGTGGTCTTTTCCTTGGGGACTGGGCGAGGGGTGCGGGCCCTTAGTGTGGTGCTAGAGGGCTGCACCTGAGAGGCGCACCTGCGCGCCCTGGGATACCTCTTCTCCTGGCAGGGAGCCCACGCTGCCAGGCAGGGCTGCACGCCCCCAAGGCAAACTGCTCCTTCTTGCCCTGGCCCCACTCCAACTAGCAGGCCTCCCACCCTCGCCTCCTTCCCCTCACTTTTGGAACACTCGGTGTGGAAGGGTGAGTGGTGAGGGGCTGGAGCCGGCGCCGCGCTCCTCGCCATGCCCTGCCCTGCCTGGCCAACAGGCGGCGTCAGAGACCTAGGTCTGGGTTAGGGGGGTGGGGGCGGGGTGCGAATCCGAGCGAGCTTAGCCGAGAGGCTGGTCGCGAGAAGAGCGACCCTCACCCCAAACTTACGAACTTGCCCAGGAGGGGAGTGGGGAGAGCTGGGTGGCTGCGGGGGACCGCCGGGAAGGGGGGAGGCGGGACTGGACAGAGTCGCGGCGGAAGACCCGACCGCGAGCCGGAGTGTAGAGGACCGCGGGCGGCGGCGGATCCCGCTCGGGGAAGCGGTGGGCGCCGCGGGAGGCGGAGAGCTGCGGTGGAGCCGCGGAGCGGGAGGCGGGTCCGGAGTACCGAGCGCGGAGGTCGCAGACCGAAAGGGCGGCGCAGACAGGTAAGTGGCTTCGTCCTCCGCCCTCGGGATCCCCTTCTTCGGAGCAAACTGGGTTGAAAGGGACTCCGGGAACTTCCGGCTCCCGACCCAGCCCCACAGCTGACCCTCCCCTCCTCCCCTCCACTAACGCGTTCAACCCACACCCATTCTCAAGTCCCCACCCGCCTCATTGGTGGGTTTTGTCAGAGTCTCCCACCCTGTCCATCCTCCACCCCATCCCGCCTCCTCTGTTCCCCTGACCCAGAAGGTTGCGGTAAATTGTCTAATTTGTTGCTAGAAGATTAATTGCAGAGGGTGGGTCGATTTGATTAAGGCAATTAATCTTTGGTTACAGCGTCCTGGTATCACTTGTGTGGGGTGTAGGAGGGGGACGGTATAGAGAGAGGTAGAGAGAGAAGCAAATGAGACTTTTTGGAGAAGCTGCGGAAGAAGGCTACCCTGGCCGGGACTGCGGCCACAGCTTCGCGCCCACATCCCAGCAGCCGGCTGCCGAGAACCCACGCCGCGGTTTCAGCACCTCCGAGCCCGGACAGCGACTCCCGCAAGCACGCCTGGTAACTTCCAGGTCCCAGAAGTTTAACCTCGCTGGCAGCGGCAAGATCTGACTAGGAGGAAGGGCACACACACACGCACACGCACTCTCACACGCATACACAGGACCCCTTCCCCCCTCTGTTCCCTTTCTTCACTTCAAATCAGGATCCAGCCAAAAATAGAGTTCCAGAAAATCGCCAATACTCAAACCCACCTGGAGGAGGGAAAGGAAGAACCCCCCAAACGCTCCTAGAAAAGTTCCCAAAGCTGGAGTTTTCTCTTTTCGTGAATAATTAATGCTGGTCATAAATAACTGATGCAGTCAGTGGAGAAAGGAAGAGAGAGGAGGCAGGCAAGAGCCAGGCGGGCCAAAGAGAGATCGAAGAGTTTGTTAAGGGACCATTAAGAAAGCCTTGCTGGGAACGGCATTCCTCCATAGATCATGAAGAGCTAGCTGTTCCACCCAGGTGAGGGGTACAACCAGGAAAGCGAGGCGCCCCGTGGCATGGCCTAGACCGCGCACCCAGTCAGGATCCAGTCTCAGTACTTTTCCCCTTCCCATCCCTCCACCCAGGATTCACCTTCCCAGAGCCCTCCCAACTTCTAGTGACCCTCTGGTCATCCATCATCCCCCAACCCACACTCAAAGTGCAGAAGTTCTAGGCTACATAGTAGAGGCCTGGGATGGACCTCACTTTGAGCTGTCAGTTCTGCTCAGGCCTGTGGCAAGTCCTGCTCAATCCCAACTAACTTACAGACACCTCCCCAAAGCCACACACACGCCCATCCCAGACTATGTCATTTCATTCCTTTCAAACTAGTTCCAAGTTTTGAGACTCCAGCTTCCAGCTGAGTCTTTCCCATCTGCCCACCCCAAAACCCTAAAAGAACAGGGTATTTACCTGCACACTGCTCCATGCTCTCCCACAGCCCCATCCACCATCTCCAATTCCTGACTTCCTCTAAGAGTCTCCAGCATGCTGACCCCTGGCATCTTGTGTCCATCTCAGCTCTGAACAGAGGCTCTTAAGCAGGGGTCTCAGAACCTGGAATAAAGCCCAAGAGAAAACCCTTGCTTTATGGAGGCCTATGCCAGGGCCTTTTGGCCCCTCTAAGAAACACTGGCCTCTCATGAGACAGCTAGCCTCAGATGGCCAATGCATATTTTTTAGTGAAACTTCTGAGGGCCCCTCAGCCAAGCAGCCCACACAATCCTTCACAGGGGCTCACTGAGACCACTCCACAAGCAAACCCATGTCTTTTCCTAGTGCAACTTGGCATAGGCCCTGGGAAAAAGCTATTGGAAACCTCACCAACCACCACTGGCAGTGAGGTTGGATTCTGACTTAGACAGGAGCCTCTTTCTGAGCTTTTCCATTGGTTAACAGTTTCCACCACACCCACCTCCCTAATGACCAGCTCCTGACCTCTGGATATGCCAAAGGCCAGCCTGACTTTTCTGGGCTGAGAGTAGCTCCCAGCTCCCAAATAGGCAAGTTAGTGACCAAGCCTGATGGAGGAGCCTGGATTTTTTTTTTTTAATTCTCTCCTCTTCACGTGCTATAAAAGGAAACACTAAAACCAGTTTTATTTTGTTACCCACCTCATCCCCATCCCAACACTCTCCAAGCCCTGAGTTCTTGCCTTTTTAAGAACTGGGAAGTTATGAATGGGGAAAAGGAATGGAGAGAGAATAAGGTTTTAAGGAATTGTCTTTCAGCCTCAATAGGGGCATAACAACCGAGGAGGATTGTGAAACTAGACAAAGGGGTGGGAGGAAATCAGATCTGGGGGTGGGGGCTAGCTCTGGAGCCATGGGTTGTTTACTTCTCATATAAAATATAACTCCCCAAGCAGGAAGTTACTGCAAACAAGTATCAATAATGAATGAATCTCCTGTAATAAAATACTTACATAATTAGCACAAGTCAAGTGGTTGCATTATGTTAACCTTTTGCAACTCTGAACTGGAAAATTTTGCTCCAGATTTCCTCAGAATGCCATTTTCATCCTCGAGAGAAGGTGAGAGCCAGGCACTCACCCAGCCTTCCACTCTGTTATAATATGGTTCCCCATTTCTGAACCAGAACGTAAGTACTTCTGAAATATAACAGAAAACTCTCTTTGGTGAATTCAGAACAGTCATTAACATTCAGTTTTAAGTGAATGTTAACAGTAAATAAAGAAATCTCTTGATTGTAATAGTAGTAACAAAGCAATAATTACCCAGTAGGTGGTCATCAGTAATGATAAATGTATCATTATTACTGTGTGAGTCTGGGAACTCGGTTTTGGAAACTACTTCAGAGTTTTTAGTAGCATGGCTGGTTACAAAGCATTTCTTAGCCTGCAGAAGCCATATAATTTTATACACAATTTAGGTGAAAATAAATTTAAATCTGTATATTACATTTTTAATTTCAAGTTAGTAATTAAAGTTGGTTCATTATATCTCCTCTGAAACCCTCAGTGCTCATCTCTGTGGTTTGTTTGTACAATTTGTTTCTAAGACACCCAAGGTTACACAGTTCTAAAAGATGGAAAATTTAATTATTTGCCAACATTAAGAGTTTGCCGATGATATCATAAAGCATCTTGAAAAAGTTTTGGGTTGGGATTGCATTTGGTCTGGTTGTGTTTTCACTTTGAACCCCTAATCCCATGGAGGAAAGCCTTTTCTAGTTTAAAAAAAACACTTTTAATGCACACACAAAAATAGAAAATTCCTTTGAATAGTCACTAGTTGCTTTTTTTTTTTTTTCAGGAAAAAAATCTATGACTCAGATTTCTATCCTCCTCTTCCCTGAGATTTATTTTGCTAATATCTAATTTCACCTTTTGCTACAGCTGAAAGCGTGGTGCTTATTGGGCAGCCAGAGAGCACATGATAGTTCAATAGTGTATTAGCTAATAGGATCCAGCTTGATGGCAAAGTAAAATTCAAAATGGGGAAAGTGTGGGAGGGAAGAGAACAGTAGAGAAAAAATGCCTTAATTTCCCCAGGAAATAAAATCCAATGTTCCTTCCTCCAGCGTCAGCCGGGGAGATGTTATATGTATATCTATGTCATTTTCTTTCTTGTGACATATCTACAGAAAATCTACAGCCCCTTCCCCTACTCTCACTCCTCTGCCTCCCCTCCCCAAGCTTTGAAAGGTCCTGTTCCACACCCTTTCTGAATTCTTAGCCTCAGTTGCTTCTTAAATTGGTTCCCTGAAACAAAAGACCCAGTTATTTAAAAAAAAAAAAAAAAAGCCCCAAACCATATTTCTTATCTTGGTGGTAGTTGGAGTCTTCATACAATTAAAGACTCTTTTGTATAAATCCACCCAAATACTTGCCTTGGCTTTCTCTCCCACAGTCTCTATTTCTTGCTTTACTTTCTCCCTCTCCTTTTCTCCCCTTTTCTCCTCTCCCTTCTTTAGGAATGGCAATCAAAAGGCAAGCATCTTGTCTCTTTATTCATTATTATAGCAGCATCTTTAAGAGGTATCTTTGCCAATGAAAACTCCATGTAGATGCCCATCCCTTTGTTGTGGCGGCCTAGGTTATTCAGGAGCAGAGACAAAAGCCTGAAGTGATGTGATCTAAATGAGCTCTGGGGTTTTCCAGCTGGGACCACCTCCATTTCAAAGGACCCCCTCCTTCCCAATGTGGGGAGGAGGGGAGTGGAGGAGGCGGGTACACATGTGTAGCAAGCAAGCACAGAGAGAAAGAAGAGAGGGAAGGGAGAGAGCCTTCTGGGCTATTCCTGGTGCCATGCCCCTCTTCATGAGCATTCGCTGGTGTGTTCAGGGAGCCTGCATCCGTGGGTTTATGTGCATCCTCAGGTATTCTGTGTGCCTTTGAATTTTATCTTGATTAACTAATATTTTCTAAGTGACCACCAAGCACATCAAATTCATGTTCCATTCTGGATTTTATTAAGCTATGTGCATATGTGTGTACCTGGCTGTGTTTACAAGTTTGTGAGGACTTGTGAAGAAATGTGAATCCTTTGTTATTTAAAAAAAGTTTAATAATAAATATTTCTATTAGTCCCTGGCCTCTGTGTACTGGTGGGGTAGCAGTCCTCTCTGCCACTTACCCAAAGGCAAGTTTTCTTGTGAGAGTGGCTTTCTCTGATTAAGGGTTATTAAGTCCTGGTTCTTTCTCCCATCATCTTTATTTTTTTTACAAAGATGTTTGAAGAGTAAGAAGGGTGCTGAACTCAAGGATCACTGGGGCAAGGATACGGATCCTGCAACATGTGTTCATTTTCCTTTACCTTCTCCAATTCTGGTTTAGATTTTTAGGTTTGTGCTCTCATTCTGGCCCAGGGGGAAGGGGTCCTTGTTTATAAACACTACTTTTGAGAAGGCTCAAAGATCATGAGCCACCTTCAGAATACTTGGAGATATTTTTCATTTCTTCTACAACTTCCATCATAAATGAGTCTTGTTTGCTCCTGATCCTTGGTTTGCTTCGTGTAACTCCTGCTAGAGCACTGGAGAAAAGACTAAGGAGCCTTAGCTGGGCTTGCCAGGCTGCAGAAAGCTCTTGGAGGTTGAAAGGGAGAACTGAGGCCTATCAGCAGTCATTACTATCATGACCATTATTTTGCATTTTTATTATTAATCTATTTTAAATGGATTAAGCAAACACTAGCTGGGGCTCCAGCCACCTGTATACAAAATAAACACTAAGGGAAGGATAAAGTTGTAATGAAAAGGGCTAAGGTTCCTCCCAGGAACTTGGTTTCCTCTCTGTTCACCACTAAGCTAAAATGCCTTTGATGCCATTTATTCTGGAGCTAGTGGATGTTTCTAAAGTATCTTGTAAGAGTACAGGCCTCATTTTCCCCCATTCTCTGAGGAAGATGCTTTTAAAGCTACTATGTATTGCCCTGGCTGGTGTGGCTCAGTTGGTTGGGGCATCATCCCATAGTCATGGATACACTCTCTCTTCCTTCCTCTCTCTGAAATCAATAAACATCTCCTTGGGTGAGGATTTTAACAACAACAACAACAAAAAGATACCATGTATTAAATGACTAGTGTGTGCCAAGCACTTGATGTATACTATCTCATTTAATTCTCACCATACCTCAGTTTGCAGATGAAGAAATGGGGCTTGGGAAATTTGTTATCAAAGCAATATTCTACATTTACTAAGTGACTGAGGAGAAATGGGTACCCACTTTCATCAGGCTGAATCTCCTGTACTTTCTGACATACCAGGATTCTTCCATCCCTGCTAGTTCTGCCAATCTTCCAGTTTCTTTCTGGGCCATGCAGTTCTCCTTTGGCAGACTAGGAACTAACAGGGAAACAATTTATTGCCCTACTTGATGCCAAGATATCAATGTCAGGGACACCTCTGGCAGAGACACAGAAGCAGTAATTAATATTTCTGCCTAAGGCTGAGACTAGGGTAAGAGAGAATGAGTGAGAGGGATAGAGCCTGTTTTTTGTGGGGGGTTTTTAAATCTGTAATTGTCATGGATTCTCCAATACCCAGGTTGGGAGCGGAAGGAGAGAGAATATCTGGTGTTTCTGTTTATTAGGAATTTATATTAAGCCCTTTAACTTCCTTTAGGGTCAATGAAAAACAGGACTGGGGGTGGGAGTGGCTCAGTACTTGGAGATAGGGCAGATGGGGCAGAAGTAAGGGATGTTTCTGTGGCCCCTTGCCTGCCTCTTAGTCTACAAGGCCATGGTGGAGCCAGGAGCCCAATCTAGGGCTGTGATGGTTCAAGCTCTTCCGGGAGAGCCTGGACGCAGTCGGGGTGAAGGATTCTCTTCAGAACGAAGGACAGCTCCTGCCTCGGCTTTGGCCTTGGGCGGGAACCCCCGGGTTTCGCAGCCTCAGCCCAGAAACAGGCTGCCTCCAACGCGGAGGACGCCCGGGTCAGAAGTGGGTTCGCTTCAACCCATTGTGAAAAGCTGCAGCTGGGAACCTCCATCCTCGCTGTCAGGCCAGCTGCGTGCGCCTGCACCGAGGCGTCGCCTCTCCAGTTCCGAGGGGGCAGCTCGGTTTGTGGTTTTCCTTTGGGTCCGGTGTCTAGGCTCCTTTACCTGTCCCTGGCCTGGGTGAACCGCAGCCGCCGGGAACGGAGATGAGAGTGGAAATGCTCTCCTCCGTGTGGTGATAGATCATGCAAACGGGTGACACCAGTTTAACCAATAAAACAATTTGAATCAATTAGCCGGCTGAGGAGAGTCCCGACGTGTAAAATGCATGTCAGCTCGAATAGGAAAGCATTGATTAACTCGGCCTGGACCCGCCGCCTCCGCCGCCGCCACCGCCACGGCCACCGCCGGCTCCTGCTGAGCCTGCTGGGGTCTCCGGGCAGGACGGGGACTGACACGGATCAGGAGCCACTGGCCCGGGAGAGGACCATGGAAGGGCGGTGGAGAGCCATCCGGAGACTTGTGCAAACTGAGGAGAAAGCAAAGGGTCAAAGAGCTGGTGGGTGACAGAAAGTTGCTCACGGACTCCAACGCATAAGAAGGCTGTAATCCTGCAGTCCGGCTCCAGCAGTCAAGGGAAGGCTTCTCTGGAGCACAGAGTCTGGGTTTGAAAAGCTGTTCTCCACCCTCATCTTCCAAAAATATAGTTGGTCCGACAGCTCCAACAGGCACCCCAGACTCCTGGGGAGATACACTGCCGTGCTATTCTTAGGATTATTTGTGCAAATGTACTTGCTCTAGCATCACACATTTCTCCTTCCAGTGAAACTTTTTGCATTAAAATAAAGTCACAGGTTTGTATGGCACCAAGACCCCCAAAGTAGTGTATACATGTTGATGTTTAAAGATCAGATAAGTAGATGGCTACAGGTGTGGATTCACTCCCAGGAGTAACCTGAGATGAGAGGGAAGGCAAAGATTGCTTCTGTTTCTCTTTTCAAGGAAAGATGTTTTTAAGACACTTAACAAGAAAGGATCTTTAAGGGGAAGAGAGGCTTTGGGGGGGCAAAGATGAAAACGTGGAGATGAAAAGTGAAGACCCCTGGCTGCTTCCTCCTCAGCAGTGACCGGGCACTTCCCTGTGGTCATGAATGAACTGATGGGACTTTTCATTTCATCCCATTTTCAGTGTTACAATCAACCCCATCTCCAGGCTCTCTTGCCGCGAGGCTCGGGCTTTCCTTCTAGCAGCCTGGCTCTAGGAACCGTGAGTAGGCTGGGACCTGGCTTTATGGGAGCCCCAACCCAGGAAGAGTTGGGGAAGGTGGGAAGAACTAGGCCTGGCCCTCTGAGGAAAGGGATTTGTGAATGACAATGCCACTCTTCTGGAAAATGGGCTGGGCGGGCATAACGCTTTAGTTTTCCTTCTTTTTTCTTTTTTTATTTTTATTTTTGAATGGGAGGCTCAGAGGGCACTGGGGAGGGAGCACTGGTTGACTTCAGCCCCTTAACACAGAGCCTATTTTGTGTCAGGAATGCCTTGAGAAACTAGGAGATGGATGGAAAAATCATCTCACTGCCATTTGAAACTTATGTCCAAACAAACACGATAATTCTCATGGCTCTGAAACTGGTTTGGGGCATATTCATTTAAAACAGCCGCAAATCCTGTATCCCTCGCTTTTCTGTTTGCTTGGCTCTCCTTGGTTTCATTGACCTCCGATGAAGCGTTAAGGTTTCACATCTTCACTTTCTATATGGTGATGTAGGGATGGCGTGTTGTTGATGCTATGATGGAGTCTGGTTGGGTTTCCAGGTTAGTGGAGATTGTACATCATTTCGAAGATGTGCCTGCCAAACTCTAAGCCTGTGTGTGTCAACAGGCAGCAATAGAAAACGCAGCTGTAATTGTAAAGGGAAAACTTAAAGGATTCCCCCAATCCCACTCCCCTGCATTTTGACTCCTAACAGCTGATCAATTAGCAGGCACTATACTGACTCTTCACTATGTCCTAGGATGTGCCTCACTTGGGGAAAGCTGTGGGAAATGGTTCTTTCTCATCCTACATGTTTTTATTTTGGTATGGGTTTTTTAATGCATGCTCCTACATAGTTAGTTCCCTGAGAAATTTACTTTTCCCAGGGGACCTAGCAACTTGCTTAAGGGCTGGTCAGGATTGGAGGCCTCAGGCTTTGCTGTCTCACCATTTCCCTGTGCTGAGGCGGCCTGCATGGGTCTTATAACGTGGGTTAGAGAACCACTCTGGATCAAGCTGATAGATGTGAGCACATGGGCACTCATTGGGGGCCTCGCTTGATCATACACTTTCTAAGGTAGAGAATGCCTTGCTGATTCTCTGCATCTTGTCCTAAAAAGCAACTGTCTATTCGAGAGTAAGGTCACTCTCCATGCTTCCTTCCAAGTTTTTAGACTGGGCACCCTGTTTGGAACTTCCTTTCCCTCTCTCTCTCTCTCTCTCTCTCTCTCTCTCTCTCTCTCTCATTTCACAGCGTTTCAAACGAGGGGCTGAAGCTATGCTATTCCCTGCCTGACTGTAGTTTCTATTTCTTCGGGGACAAAGTGAGGCTGCTCTTCTGCCCTGTGTACCAGGAGGAGAGTGACTCCGAGACTTGAGGGGAGGGAACAATAACAGGCAGGGATGCAGTCACTTTAGAGGCGCCCTTTAGAATCGGGGGTCTCCAGGATCCACTCCCCCGATGCACGCAGACTATTCGGCTTTCCATTCCTAGATCAGATCCGTGGCTCCGGCACCGTGGCTGCGTTTTGCTGCGGGGCTGGGAGGTGGTTGTCAATGGAGGGTTGGTTAGGTGTTAGCTTTCGTGCCTGCCCCGAAAGGATCTAGATGTGACTCGCTCTCGCCTTCGCTTCCCCCTCCCTCCCTCCCTGTAACACGCCAGCCGTGCACAGTCGAGTGTCAGGGAGACGGTGACGTCACCTTGCCCGCTGGGTGGCGTCCCCTCCGTCCGACACGAGTTCCAAGACAGAGAAAGGCGCTGTCAGACTGCGCTCCACCTGCGCTCGCCTGCCGCGGGGTCCGCGCGCCCACACTGTCTGCGGCCAAGGGGACGCCCCGCCGCAATTCGGGCTGTCATTCTCCCCTGACGGGAGTTCGGGTTCGAGCGCCATTGAGCGCCAACGAGCTCCAGGATCTTCGCGCGGAGCCCTCCCGAGTCCCGCCCTCTGGATTCGAGGACCCGCTTGGATGCTTCCCTTCCGAGCGCCCTCGGAAGATGGACCGTCACCCACGCGCCTAAAGACACCGAGGAGTCACCAGGTACTGCGGGACCCCGCCGGCCCGGGCTCGGCACACACGCGATTCGCTATCTGAGATCCCCAGCGGGGGATTCTCCGGGTTAGGAAAGGGGCGGCGGTGGGTTTCGGCGGCGAAATCGGTTGGGGAGCCGGGGCAGTTAAGTTGGGGTCGTTGGCTCATGAGTAGGACAAGGAAGTTCTCCAGCTTCCGTTTTCAGTTCAGCTAACTTTTAATGGTTTCTTCTCCCCTCGCTCTCTGTTTTAGAAACCCCTTCCCAAGCCCTCTCATTTGTGTCTCCGCCGTGACGGGAGTTTCTGGGAGGGCTTGGGGGAGAAGGGGAGACACTTCTGCTCAGGCTGCAGCTGCTAAGGCTGCGTGCGGGTTTGTAACGCAAAACCAGCTCTTCGCCAGGGCCAGGCCCGCAGCGCTCCATTGCCCCAAAGCGAGCGTTCCGTCATCCCAGGGCCTTGTTAAGATAAAAAATCTTGTTTTGGGGGGTTAGGGGGAGGGAAAGAGCGTTAAAGGACCATTTGTGGAAGCCAGAGCTGGCTGACAGGCCCAGGTATCGCCATGCCTTGAATTGCCATTTAACGCCCTGTCCCCTAGAAATTGTCTCTGGTCTCTTCTGAGTGACAAGCCAGGCTCTCTCTCAATCGGTTTTATCGGGTTGAGGTTTGTTCAACCTTCCTGGAGGCCACAAAAGGTAATGAGAGCTGAGGATCCAGAGGGCAGAAGGGCAAAGGCGTGTTGATAGGTGTCTCAGGGGCGGAGAGAGGGCAAGAATATGACAGTTTGGGTGAAGGAGTAAGATGGTGTGTCCTCTGAAGTCGCTGTAATAACAGACTCCAGTGTACTTGTCCGCGTGTGGCCATGCTACTGCCTCAGTGACTTTCCAGGGCAAAAGGGAGTCGTGGCCGCTGCGCCCCACGTGAAGTGTGGCTGTAGATAGGTCACTGTCCTCTTTCCTAGGGAATGAGCCACTTTCCTGGTTTTGACTTATCTGCCTTGTCACCAAGGTTTCTTTCCCTTGCTTTTTCTCTTATCTTCAATTATCTGGACATTTTCCCTCATTACGGTATCCCAGAGAGAATGGGAATTTTACCGCAGGCCCAACCCAGAGCTTCCGCTTTCAAGGCTCCCACCGATTACCTGGTCCACAGATGATCTATACTGTGGAACACATCCGCCTGAAAGGTATGGGGAGAGCTATACAGACCAGAAAAAAACTGTCACAGAAAACGGTCCACCTTACACCTAAATTTGCCGTTGAAGCCCGTCAATAATGATCCCCCCAAATTGTTAGCCTCTTTGCACTGTTTCTGGACTTAACACACTCATCCATGCTTATTTGTTCATCGTAATAGAAATGACAGGAAAATGGGTTTTAAATGTTTACTAGTCGACAACTTCATATTTTAAGCTGCCTACCAAACCAGAACCGCTCAGTTCAAAAAGTGGCTTTTTGAAAAATTGAAAGTGCAATGCCCTATTTTGGTGCAACCATGCACATGGCTTTGTACATTTTTCCCATCTTTCAAAAAAAAAGTCTAATTACAGTACGAAAATATATAATGGCAAGGATGAGGGGTGAGGGGTTTCATTTTGCCTTAATGAGCTGTGTCTCAACCAGGAGTGAATTTCTCCCAAGGAAACCACAGATACCACAAAATCACTTTTTAAAAGGTTTGGGTTTATTTTTTAAAAAACCAAAATCGATTTGCAGGCAAATGTTCTCTTTTTAAATTTGGGCTTCAATGGCCAAGCTCCAGTTTTCCATAACTTTTGTAATCTGCACTAGTTATAACTGTCATCCTTATTTCTAGCAGGCATGCCACTTATTCTAACAGCTTCTATAAATAAGAGGATAAGAGGTAATGTCTTTGGTTTCTTAGGAATTGACTGCGTTTTAAAGAAAACACATAGCTAATTTACTTCGGATGATTGGAACAGAGATAAAAAAAAAATCCTTCCAATCCACCATTTCAGAAGGGCGACCTTGAAGAAAATTGAGAGATTACTTCCTCATGTCTGAAACTTGGTGCCTCGGCCCCTTGATAATCATGTCTTAGTCTAAGCAAGGACATTGTTATAATTCTTCCGGTAGGGACTCAACCCACCCCTGTTTTAGACGGAAAGGATTCTGATCGGCGCTTTCTCCTTTCCCTTCCAGTCTCCAAGGCAGACCCGGAGGGCTGGGCCCGGGCTCCCGCGGAGGAGGAGATGGCTTCCAGCCCGCTGCCGGGGCCCAGCGACATCCTGCTGGCCTCCCCTTCCAGCGCCTTCCAGCCCGATGCGCTGAGCCAGCCGCGCCCGGGCCACGCCAACCTCAAACCCAACCAGGTGGGGCAGGTGATTCTCTACGGCATTCCCATCGTGTCGTTGGTGATCGACGGGCAGGAGCGCCTGTGCCTGGCGCAGATCTCCAATACTCTCCTCAAGAACTTCAGCTACAACGAGATCCACAACCGCCGCGTGGCGCTGGGCATCACGTGCGTGCAGTGCACGCCGGTGCAGCTGGAGATCCTGCGGCGCGCCGGGGCCATGCCCATCTCCTCGCGCCGCTGCGGCATGATAACCAAACGCGAGGCCGAGCGCCTGTGCAAGTCCTTCCTGGGCGAGAACAGGCCGCCCAAGCTGCCCGGACAACTTCGGCCTTCGACGTGTCTCACGAAGTGCGCGTGGGGCTGCCGCGGCAGCTTCATTCCCGCTCGCTACAAACAGCTCCCGCAACACAGAGTGCATCAAATGCAGCTACTGCAACATGTTACTTCTCCCCCCAACAAGTTCATTCTTCCACTCCCACCGCACGCCTGACGCCAAGGTACCACGCAGCCGGATGCCGCCAACTTCAACTCGTGGCGTCGCCATCTGAAGCTCACCGACAAGAGCCCCCAGGACGAGCTAGTCTTCGCCTGGGAGGACGTCAAGGCCATGTTCAACGGCG
>NW_005871064.1:3366914-3381434 GCF_000147115.1 Myotis lucifugus
GGCTAGGCTGGTTTCATTTGAAAGCAAGCTCCTCCTGGCCTTGGAAGAGGTTTGGCTCCCCCACACTTAATAAGTTCAGTAAACCCTGAAAAGCCATCAGAACCCCAAAGATGATAGCCAGAGTGGACAAAAAACACAGAATCCACTGTCGGTTGATATTCAGGCAGAAATACAAAGGCCAAAAGGAAGGAAGTAAAAGTATAGTCAGGATCGGTGTTCACATAACATTTCCACAGTGCCTGGAGCTCAGGGCTATACAGTCAGTAGTTATGTTGGTAATAACACCTAGTCATACTATTGATATATTACTAGTCCTTCCCTCACAATAATTAATTTGATACAAGTTCCCAGAGAACGTTGTTGCAATATTGATTTTCCACGTTGCAATTTCATTCTCACATTATTCAGGAAAGTATGTAGATAGTAGGTTGTATCGCATTATTATCCTGTATTAGAAGGGAAACGGGTGGGATGTGGAAGAGTTGAAAACATTCTTGAACAAATGTTGAGGTGAAGAATATATTTTGTTAAATTTGATTTGGAATCTTGGGTCACAAAAACTTCATACTATGGTTTCTTTGCTGAGCATGTGCAGATGATGTTGTAAACAGCACAAAGTGTTAAGGAGTTGGTGTTGCGGTGTGACTTGTGTGCCTTCAGCTGTCCTTGCTGTGGCAGAGATTAGCTGATGGTCTTCACATTGGAATGCACGCTCTAGAAAATCCCAGAGTGGGCACCCAATTGGCCTATGCTTTTGTATTAACATATTTATTTGTGGTCAGACTCCAAACATCCATTCATTTAGCAAAGTGTCAAAAATCTAGATGAGCCAAAGATCTTATGAAGACTGTAGTTAACTGATTTGGGATGGTAGCAACAGGATGCTTTATGCAGAATAACCTGCTTATGAATGGAGTTATTTCTCCCCATGTAACAACTGTTAACTTCCATATATACATGACAGCATTCATTTGTTTACTTACTCAATTACTCCCAAATATTACAGAATGCCTACTGTGTGCTATGTACTTTGCTGGGCTTGGGGATTCAGAGATAGCATCAACACCAGTCCCTGCTCTCAGGTTTCTTCCAAACCAAAGGAGGGGTCAGATCTGCTGTAATGCAGCATGAATACTGTACTCCTGGTCTACACAAAATACCATCCAATGAGGTTTATATAACCAAGTGCGCTTTAGCCAATGTTAATTCAATCAGTGTTATTGGAAAATAACAGTATTTTATTTTGGTATATATGCAGTATAACATAAAAGAATGAAATGTCTTTTCAAACTACCTAAGAAGTCAGCTTGCAATTTTTTATTTTTTATATGAAATTTTTCCTCCGATGGCAATCATAGATGTCGTTTATGAAGAAATTCCTAGCACCTTTCTCTAAACAAGTAAGGTTATAGACTTATCTTGAAATGATAGATACTTGCTTTAATTGATCCCTGCTATAAAATCAGTTTAGCAACGATACTTAGTTCCAGTTGATTTTTTTAGTTCATCATCTTAATTAAGTTTAGCCTCCCTTCAACCTTTCAGCCTTATTGGTAACTGTTACTTTTCAGCAATTTCAAAGAGATTACATTTTTAAATGATTTTTTAAAAACCTCCCTGGTAATGGTCATTAACCTTACACACAGCAGATATTGTACTTGTGTATAATTAAAGGGACCAAACATGAAGTTTTTTTTCAGCAGCCCATAGTCCCCAGAAGCCAGTAGAACTTTTATCTCTAGGTTTTTTTAAAATTAGACCCATGGCTTAAAGCTAAGCAATATAGATTAGGGAAATGGTGATTTGGGCAAAATGTTACCTATTCAAAAATATAAGTGGCAGCACTTTCTTGCAAACCCAGACTAAGTTTTGCATATCTGTTTTGAATAACTTTGGTGAAATTAAGTGATTTGAAATTGGATGCAGTCAGGTAAGCTGGTGAGGCAGCTCAAAGCTATGGCAGGTCAAGGAAATCACATAAAGCAGAGTCATCCTCATTTCAATCCCCCTCATTGTAGAAACACCAGCACCATTGGACTCTGAGCATGGCTGCATCTTGTTATATATGTAGAAGTTTTAAAATCAATTTGATTTTCACTGGTATGATTCTCTAGTGTACTTAATATGCTATGGATGGGTTTCTGAGAATAGTAAGAAGCAGTTACACTTCTCATGAATATATAGCAGATGAGGCACACTGATTTATTATTCCATCCTATTTTAGAACATGCTTATGATTTTTTTTAAAAAAAGAATGAGAAAATTTCTAAAAAGCACAGACTAGTATATCTGTGTTTTAACTCTCTCACTAGGTGAGTTTGGGTACGCCCTTTAACTACTTTGTGCCTCAGTTTATCCACCTGTAAAATTTTATAAAACCTCCCACCTCTAAATTACTGCTGACATTTTTATAAGTAATGAATTTTGAGTCCTTTTAATATATGTATTCAAAATTAAATAATCTCCACATTTCTAATATCAGTTTCTTTTTATTTATAAAAAATGTCCCTTATGATTTAAAAAATTTTATATGAAACTCAAGGAGATGAAGGACGATGAAGAACTCTGCAGGAAAAAAAATTAAATGGTGTGAATTGACAACACAAGTTCTAAAACTCAAGAGAATTCTAAATGAACTCACGATTCACTAATCAAAGATATTTGATATACTGATTCAAGAAGCAATGCATTTGCAACTCACAATACATTTTGGTTATGAACTGTAAAACTTACTTCCTAATTTACTATAACCCCACCAGTACAAACCTTGCTCCTGCTCCCCTTTTTCACTAAGGGAGTTAATTTTAGTTAGTTCATTCTCTAACGTACCTTCCCCAGTGATATTGTGTGTGTGTGTTTCCCCCTCTTCTGTTCTCTGACCTCACCAAGGTGCCAGATGTCAAGGGGAAGAGTTGAATGTACAATTTAACACCAAGAAGTTAGCAGAAGTCCATGTCCCACTGATAGAGAAGGAACTTATTTAACCTTGCTTTCTGGGTGATTGACTTTTTTAAAATGCTTTAATCCAAAGTGTTCTTAAAAACCTCTCTAAAGCGTATGTGCTGAATTTTGGTTACTGTGAAATGTCCTAGCTAGGCTAACTGTAGATTAACTTGGACCCCACCCAAATTATAAGATAGAGTTTTAGGGGAAGAGAAATAAAAATTCCAGAAAATCTAATAAATTAAGGCCAGGTTATAAAACTAAAATTCATAGTTTATTTAGGAATTAAACATTCTAAATAGAGGCCAGGCCCTGTGCCCAGGCTGTTGGAAGGGGAGATGGCAGAACCTCAGCCCAGCCCTGAGGGCATGCCAATGCATTGGGGACTGTGGGCAGAGACGGGGGCCTGACTAGTAGATCATGTAGGGCCTGCTCGCCTCACCAGAACACATGAGTCCCCACCGTCTATGGAAACATCTGGATGTTCGACTGAAAGTTTTTATTCTGCATCCCAACGTTAGAGTAGATGTGTATCTCATCTATAGACACAGTCCCAAAACAAAATAGCTTCATTGACTGAATTTACCCTTGAGTGTACAATTAAATAACACACTCTCTTTCTAGAAAAGGAAATGTTTTCTCCAAATGTTTCATCAAGTGTGGACGACACTTGTCCTGGGGGAACATAGAGGACCTTCCAGTGATAAGCAATTTGCTAGCCTCCGGGGCAGCGCCTCTGGATGCTGGTTTTAAGTCAAGAGAGAAGTTAACAGGGAAACAGCCAAGACAAGGAGTAGGAGACCAAGTGGGGGTGAAAGGAGAAGGAAGGAGAGAGAATGTATTTTCACAGAAAGGATGGATGAATGCCAAAGTTTATACTTTTCATCCTGTACACATCCAGGGAACAATATTTAAATGATCTTGTGTATTGAATTCGAGTTTAGCTTGAGAACAGGACTGTCCATTTAATCAGCTCTTCCTCCTGTCCTGTGACCACCAAGAGAACATCTGACCTATTCGTTTGGCTCTTAAAATTAAATGAGCTCTAAAAATGCCAGGTATTGGCCTGGCCGGTTTGGCTCGGTGGATAGAGCGTCGGCCTGCGGACTCAAGGGTCCCGGGTTCGATTCTGGTCAGGGGCCTGTACCTTGGTTGCGGGCACATCCCTGGTGGGGAGTGTGCGGGAGGCAGCTGATCGATGTTTCTGGCTCTCTATCCCTCTCCCTTCCTCTCTGTAAAAAAATCAATGAAATATTTTTTTTTTTAAAAAGGGAAATAAATAAATAAATAAAAATGCCAGGTATTTTCTTCTGGTGGAAGCAACAACAGACATATACATTAATATTTCCATGTCTTGGTTAAAATGCAGTGCTGCGGTTTTGTTTATCTCTGAAAGAAATTTCAAAATGTCAAATAGGTATAAAACATGAAACATCACACACTTCCCCAGTAAACTGAAAATAGACGATAAGCCTTAGGATATACAAATGGATCAAAGTGTGCTTTTTCATTTCTAGGAATGACTTAGTCCTTAAAGACCCCTTATGACTATTGAGCATTCATGTGTATTTCTTTCACAAACCCGATTGAATTAAGTGCAAACGGTATTTGTAGAAAGTATCTGTACTCCTGCCTGGGGTAGAGGTGATGGAGGTTACCTGTAGGGCAGGATCTTCCTGGCCTGAGAAAGCAGATTTTCTAGCTGAGAAAGACTAGACTCGCATCTGTTGTAACACACCAGGCTCTTGGGTACAAAGTGGCCCAGTAAAGACAATCAGCACCTGGAACTTCAACCAGGGGAAGGAATGGATCAGCAGCATTTGCAGAAGCTGGAAAAGGCTTTACGGAAGCAGAGACTGGACTGGCATTCTGATTTTGGATGGATTGGGAGGAGAGGGGTCTGGGAACCTTAGGCAAGAGAAACAATGTAGGGTAGACCCAGCAAGTACGAGAAATAAAGGCCCAGCTAGAGTAAAGGGTTTGTGTTTGGTGATAGAAAAAGCTCAGCTCAGCCCATGGGATAAGGTTAAGAGAAAACCTGAAGGCTCAGAAGGAGGAATTTAGAGTGGATTCTGTGGTGTCGACCATGGGAGCCATTGCAGGTTCTTGAGCAGAGCTGTGCCACGATTTTTAAGAGAAAGTAATTACTCTTCTGCTTTGAAAAGTGGTGCTGATGAATCTATTGGCTGTCTTGTTTATTGTTTTTGTGTCTCCCTTTATTTTTTAAAAATGTGTTTTTATTGATTTTTAGAGAGAGAGGAAGGGAGAGGGATAGAGAGATAAAAAACATCGATGAGAGAGGAATATCATTGACCAGCTGCCTCCTGCATGCCCCCTTCTGGTGATTGAACTCACAACCTGAGCATGTGCCATGACCAGGAATCGAACCGGTGACCTCTTGGTGCCTGGGTAGATGCTCAACCACTGAGCCACACTGGCCAGGCTTTTTTTCTCCCTTTATTTTTTTATATAGTTTATTGATTTTTTTTACAGAGAGGAAGGGAGAGGGATAAAGAGTTAGAAATATCGATGAGAGAGAAACATCGATCAGCTGCCTCCTGCACACACCCTACTGGGGATGTGCCTGCAACCAAGGTACATGCCCTTGACCGGAATCAAACCTGGGACCTTTCAGTCCTCAGGCCAACGCTCTATCCACTGAGCCAAACCAGTCAGGGCTTTTTCTCCCTTTAGATACTTCAGTCTCTTCATCTGATATTTACTGCTCATGTCTACTTCAGTGTGGCATTTTCTCACATCCATCCCTCTTGTACTTCCATTTTCTGATGGCCATGTGAGGGCAGAATGGTGGGGTGGAACATTCACCTGGAATGTGGGACCACCTGGTGCTGGGAAGACCAGGGAAGCAGGAACCACGTGACTCCTGGTCCTCTGGCCTCTACTGCACTTGGCATAGATGCAATTTCTCTGATGTGACATGTCGCTGCCTCTCCCCTCGGTGCGAGCAGGATTGACAGGCATTGATGCTGGTCCCATTGAAGAACGTGCCCTTGTGGAGCACGGGTGCAGACACAGCCTTGAGGAGCAGCACTGGTCACCTCCATGCGCAGGATGCATCTTATGCCATAATTACCCATTGCTCTCCAACTGTACACCATCCAACTGTGTTCTTTCACAGTCTGACTTGACATATATCTTAAGACCTGCTTCTAAGAAAGATGTTCCTTCACGCTATAATTTTCTCTCCCATAACTCTACACAATTAAGATCACTATGGCCCTCCAACCCTGCCTTTTGTAACTTTTAAAAGGGGGAATATAGTGGGAAGAAAAGAAAGCATTTTATTTTGGGATGTCTCCAAAGCCATTCATTAATTTTGGAAAAGTAAAATGCACTTAACCTGATGGAATATTTATAAAAATTGGAAGCTCACTGTCAACTAAATCTCATTTATTTAATCTAGTATTAGACTGCCTTTTTTTGTTAACCAGATGGAAAACATTAGCAGTAATAGTGAACAAACATATCCCGGCTCCCAGCGGTCATTTTTAACCACCATTAACAATCTGGTTTTTACAGATTAGTAATATGCAAAAGGCAGTGGTCCAGATACACAAAAGGCAGCTGAAGCTTCTGTGTGCCTTACTTATTAGCATTGAACTATTTTTAAAAACCCTTTGTATGTGAAACATTCGATCTAAGCTCAAAATTGGCAGATTTTACCCAGAAGTTGGAATAGAATCTCTCTTTGAAATAGACACTGATGTAAAATATTAATAAACCCTCCACAAAGCTGATGGAAAGAAAAGCTTATTATTAATGTCATCAGTAGATTTGCCTGTGGTTCATATAGTTTCCATTTACTAGCCATTTGTTTAATGGTTTCATACCTATGTAAGCCTCCTAATTGTGAAGTGGAAAAGAAGTGCATTTTAACACGTCATATTTTAACTTTTAAATTGAATTACCTAATTGAAATGTAATACAAAATAAATAGCTCACAAAATACACTATTGGAGCAAAAAGAATCCGGTGTAAAATGTGAGAAGGACTTGGCTTCTAGAGTTGCCTGTTCAGAAACAAACTATCTCATTTAAACCGAGTGTTGAGTGTTGCAGGGTTTTATTATGCCCTGTAAATGGATGCAGAGGTCTGTGCATTCTTGTTTCTCCTCTTGTTCAGACTCAAGATTGAGTATGAACCGTCTGTTTGACTAGAGCAAACATAGTCAAAACTGCACATATTATGCACTTATCTTCCTTTCAAAATACCGTTATACCTGGTTTACGTATTTATGATTTGCTATCCACCTTCATGTTACTCTTGTTTTATATACTAGTATTTTATAGGAATTACATTGAGGTCTATTTTTAGAATGTTTCACAGAAATTTCCTCATATTTTATTTCATTTTTTAAAAATATATTTTATTGATTTTTTACAGAGAGGAAGGGAGAGAGATAGAGAGTTAGAAACATCGATGAGAGAGAAACATCGATCAGCTGCCTCCTGCACATCTCCTACTGGGGATGTGCCCGCAACCCAAGTACATGCCCTTGACCGGAATCGAACCTGGGACCTTTCAGTCCGCAGGCTGATGCTCTATCCACTGAGCCAAACCGGTTTCGGCTCCTCATATTTTATTATATGGAGAAGAAAGCCAAAGTTTGAACATTCAGAAGCCTATAGAGAGAGGCCATGTCGAAGATGAGAGTGGGAATGAGATTGTGCAAGTATGCTCTAGCTACTAGAGAAAATGCCTGCGTTACAGAACTCGTGGTTGCCAATGATATTCTTGTCCTACTGACGGGGACCAGGAACCACCTTCTCATAACTATGTACGTGTGTAGGAATATTTGCATAGATTATATTTACATATATGTATTTATATACACACACCTATACACATACACACATACCTGCACACACATATTCCCAACAGTCTTCAGGTGGACTGCAGAATCGCCATTTATAAGATCCTGCTAAGGATTTTCCTGTCTGTTCTGGTACTGACCTGTCTCCCTGCCACTTTGGGGAGAAATTCTGTGTCCCTCCTTGTAGGAATTTTTACCTTGACAGTGAAATCTCCCAGTATTCCTACAAGTGCCCAGGGCCATTCCATTCCATTTCTTGCTGAGGAAGGGAAATGAGTAAATAGTGAGGAGAGAATTGAAATGATGCATTCTAGCCTGGGTTATAATTTAAAATTTACATCCTCCCGAGGTTTCTTTCAGTGACAACTGAAAACACTTTATTGAGTACCTGTTATATGTGCAGCACTATGCTAGGCACTGGCCATGCAGGAAAGACAGAGCCCTACCTCCAAGCAGCACGCCATCTAGTGGGTGAATTAGGCAAGTAAGTGAACAGCTTCCAGGGACACAGAGGAGGCTAAGTAGGGACAAAAATCCATGAAACCTCAGAGTACTTTTGTCTGTACTCACCTCTTTGGAAAGCATATCACATTTTATGGATAGTTGCAGGTAGCTGATTGAAATTTGAAAAAAAAATTCTGGCTAGCTGAATGATTGGATTTCTTTAGTTTATTTATAATTTCTGGATTGTATAGACTGAATTTATGAATGTAGATAAATACATTTTCTTTATCTTGCCTTCATTCTGGTAGGTAAGAAAAACAATCTAACCTTTACCCACACTATAGTCTTTATTGGTTAAAGGCAAGTAGTTAAGAAATTATTAGCAAGCATGTCAGCAAGCATGTGACTAATACAAAGTAATATAAGATAACTAGTCTCTGTTTTAGGTTAATTTAAAAAAAACAAAACCCTATCACTTATTAGGAAATTGTTCCAGGCTTGTAAATTCTCTCTCAAGGACAACTGAAGCCTCCTCCCACTGCTTTTTCACTGTCCCAAACGTTGGTGGCTCCAGATGGCAGGAGGCTTCTGCTTCCACGGTTTGGAGGCCTTTCACTAGTCAGCAGACTTCTTCATGCTTCTGCAGGGAGAGGGACTCTAATCAGACTTCTTCCAGAAATGTTGACTGCTCAATCGCCTCTCTTTCCCGTTCTAACAATTACCTTCGTTGTAAAGGAGGGGTAGTACTGGGGCGGGGAGAGGGGCTAACTCAGGAATCTACTTTCACGGAGCTGCCATCACAGGCCACATAGGCTGTGCCCTCATTCTCTCTAGCTCCCCCCATGCTCCTGGGGAATTGAACATGAGCAAATGAGGACATTTGGTTCTGAGGACTTCCAGTTTCAAGTTATGGTAAATAATAAGCTCTTTTGTAGATACTGAAACAAAATGAAGAGAAGAACGTTCAGAAAATAGCCCACACAAAACTAATATTTTTCTCCTTTTTTTTTTTAAAGGTGAACACACTCAAGAAACAAATTCACCTCATTCTCTCAAAAAGGATGTAGAAAATATGGGGAAAGGTAAAGAAAAGTTTTAATTCTGTGGAACTTCTCTTCGCTTTAAAAGACTTATAGAGATAATAGGAGGATATTTTTGTTCTACGCCGTATTTTAAGCTTGACAAGCAACATATGAATAATATATGGACCATTGGGTGGATATAATTGAGATTAATGCATACATATCAATCAATACATGACACTGTAATATAATACTTTAAAATAATATATTACATTGATTTATATTCATGGATTTCTGCACAAAATCTATCCTGTGTCTATGCAACACTTTTTAAACTGGTAAAATATTTCGTCTTCTAATAATAAATTGCCATATATAACAGTTCTCTGGAGAGTTATTTATAAAGATTAGTAAAATGACTCTTCCTTTTTTCTTTATTAGAAGAACTTCAGAAGGTTTTATTTGAACAAATAGATTTACGGAGACGACTGGAACAAGAATTTCAAGTGTTAAAAGGAAATACATCTTTCCCAGTATTCAGTAAGAAATCACTTTTATTTCATTGCATTATGAAATTTGATGACATTCCTATTATTAGGCTAAAGAATATGCTTCTGAGGATTAAGTGACTGTGTAAAGTGCTGCTCAGTCTTCCTGTGTTCTCCATGTAAATATTAGGAAATTTTAGTCTCTTATTTATGCTTTGAATCAGCTCACAGATGAAATTTCAGAGAAGAACGTTTGGTATTTATTGCAGAGGTGTATGTGTATCTGTATGTGTGTATTGTGTATATTTAAAATATGTATGCAAACATACCATTAAATGTGTAGATATATTTAAATATTCAGAAATATTTAGGATGTATTTATTTTTAAAATATATTTTATTGATTTCAGAGAGGAAGGGTAAGGGAAAGAGAGATAGAAACATCAATGATGAGAGAGAATCATTGATCGGCTGCCTCCTGCATGCCCCACACTGGGCATGTGCCCTGACTGGGATTCGAACTGTGACCTCCTGGTTCATAGGTCAACACTCAGCCAATGAGCCACACCAGCTGGGCTAGGCTGTATATTTTTTTAAAAGAATTACTCAGGCCGAAACCGGTTTGGCTCAGTGGATAGAGTGTCGGCCTACGGACTGAAAGGTCCCGGGTTCAATTCCGGTCAAGGGCATGTACCTGGGTTGCGAGCACATCCCCAGTAGGAGATGTGCAGGAGGCGGCTGATCGATGTTTCTCTCATCAATGTTTCTGACTACCTCTCTCCCTTAAAAAAATCAATTTAAAAATATATTAAAAAAATAAAATAAAAAAGAATTACTCAGGTATTTTTATTCCCTAAGATAGAAAAAGCAAAAGAACAATTAATTCATATTCTCATATTGTGCTGGCTGGAGAGCTGCTTGGTGCTTGAAATACGCATATATATGAAGTTTTAAAATTTATCAATTCAATGTACACATGTTTGTTTTGTTGATTGAAATTAGTATAATTTTAGTAGTTTTGGATTCTCCATATTTAATGTAAAAATTCCATTTCAACTTTGATGGCAGGAGATATTTTAGTTAAACACTATTGGTTGTGCTGCCAGAATCCTGGAATTTCAGACTTTATGTAGGTGTCCAGATTTGTAAAATCCACCAGCCCCAGCCTGGGTCACATTTTGACAAATACATTAACAGTTGTTGTTGTTTTTTTAAGCTTTTGGAGTTTGACTTACTCATAGTCCTCTCTCCAGAGAAAGTGGGAAATAAAATAGTATGTGAACATATATTTTAAATTCTATAAATTTATATTAATTTCTCTGAGATACTTTTTTAGAATGTTAGCATGTCCCTTGTTTATTAATCTGGGCATCACACAACATATATTGGCAATTCCTGTGCTAGAGCCCAAGACCAGCATGTGGAGGAAGATTTTCCAGGAATTGTGACTATTTTAATAAAATCAGCAGGAAGGTCTGCGTTCACCAGGGCCTCTCCAATGTACTCGTCAGCACAATTGAAAGTCGTGTCTTCTCAGGTAGCGGTTTTGAATGGGGCTAGGTTCCTGGTAACATGTCAAACTGAGTTCCACCAGAACACTTAGCGCAGTCAGAGCAAGAGGACGCATGAAGGAAGAGAGCTCTGACCGCAGGAGTTACAGGGTGTGCCAAGTGAGTGATCTCTCAGTGCCCTGGCGGGAGGCGTGGAGCTCACAGTACTCCCGTAGTTTGAACTTGCTGAGGCTTAAAATAAGATCGACTGGAGAAGGATGGTCAACAGCCTTTGATAGTGTATTAGGAACATCATGACATTTGGAGCTTCGAGAAAAAGAGAAATGTATTAAAAAATCTTTGAAACCTTAAAAAGCAGATGCTTTCAAAGGATCTAGAGTTCTCTCATTTCTAAAACTGTATCTTAAGAAAGACTGCAAGGTTCCTTACAGAATTGAGCAAACATTGAATGATTAGTTTCCCCTATAAGCTGATGTTCATCTAATTGTCAGGTTTGCAAATTCCAGCTTTTAGATCCAGCAGAACCGATTGGAATCCCTAAAGCAGGGGTCCTCAAACTTTTTAAACAGGAGGTCAGTTCACTGTCCCTCAGACCGTTGGAGGGCCGGACTATAGTTTAAAAAAAACTATGAACAAATTCCTATGCACACTGCACATATCTTATTTTGAAGTAAAAAAAACAAAATGGGAACAAATACAATATTTGTATTTGCATGTGGCCCGCGGGCCATAGTTTGAGGACCCCTGCCCTAAAGTGTCCCCTTGCCTTCCTTGAAGCCAGTGTAGCCATGATTGATTCCATTAATAAAAGCTAATGAGTCATTGGCACAAATTAATTTATAATCATTTATAAGTTTTCTTTATTAACTGCTCTACTACATACAACATGTACATGTTTCTTTTTTTTCTTTTTTTAAGTTAGAATGTTATAGTACAACTGGCCAGTTTTGACTCAGACCTGTCATTCAGCCTTTTGATCTGAATTAAAATGAATCCTCTGTGATCACCACACATATAAAACACTTCAATTAAACAACAACAAAAAATTTTTCCACTTTTTTATCTGCAGTGTATTCCACTGACCAAGGAAGTGGTGTGTGTGTGCCCACGTTTGAATAATGCGTGGTCTAGACACACCGCAAAGAGGCAGTTAATTTCACACCAGTGAAATAGCAAATGCACATTGTGTGCTGGTTAGCTACACGTGAGAGGCCTTGAGGCTGGTGGGTGGATTTAGATTCACTCAGGTGGAAAGGGGAAGACAGAACTTCGTAAAGCCGTCTGTATCAGAGGGAAGCCTGGAGTTTTGCAGAGCTTTTTACTAGGAGGTGGACAGACACTCATAGTCACAACCCCTAAAACCCAGGGACTCGGCTAAGCTACCGCACGTGACAAGTAGGAACCCAGGCTCAAAAATCGACCCGACCCAAGTTCAGCTATGCTGGCTTCAAAAAGGGGCTCTGCCACTTCCTGGTTATAGGACCCTGGACCCTGTAAAATGGGGCCGATAATTCCTGTCTCGTAGGAAGATGAGAGGGTAAATGAGGGGATCCGTGAAGGGCTGTGCACGTCCCTGGTGCTCAGTAATGTCAGCTGCCATGACTAAGCAGGAGGAGGAAGAGATTATTAGCACTGAGCTCTAGAAAAGCAATCCTATGTAATAAAAGGCTAATATGCAAATAGACCAAATGGCAGAACAACCGGTCGCTATGAAGTGTGCTAACCACCAGGGGGCGTGCACAGAACATGGCAGGCGTCAGCCACAGTGGGATGGTGGAGCAGGTGAGCGGGGGCACCAGACCAAGGCAGGGTGCCAGTCGCTGTCATCGGGGCATGCCTCTGGTGGTTACTGAAAATTCTTTGCTCCTGTGCGCCACGGTCCCACCCAGTGCTCACACCTGCTGCCGGTGCCAGCCCCGCTCACACCTGCTGCTCGCACCCACTGCAGGCACCTGGTGCTGGGTGCCAGCAGTGGGTGTGAGCGGCAACTCCAGCACCGGCTGCAGGTGTGAGTGGGGCTGGCACCGTCAGCACATGGGAGTGGTGGCAGTGGGAGCAGGGCTGCCGGCAGAGAGGGGACCGGGGCCACGGCAGGAGGGGCCGGGTGGGGGTGCGGAGGATGGGTCGAGACCCACCCCTGTGCCCACCGCAGCCTCGCAGCCCACAGTTCCTTTCAAGGTGCACGAATTCGTGCACTGGGCCCCTAGTTCTAGAATAAGTTTCTGAGTTTCTCTTGGGATTCTTGTTGTGGTTCTGAGGGTTAATGAGGACCAGGGGAATAAATAAAGGTGAGGATAAAGATTAGAGGAAGGAGGAAGAGGAGGAGGTAGTGGAAGACCAGGTAGAGGAAGAAGAGAAAGGGGAAGAGGAGGAGAAAGCATCTCTATATTGGGAGGGGGGTCAGAAATTGAGAGGAGGAGGAACAAGCAAGTCTCTCACTTGCTGGGATGGAGCTTCCAGAGCTGCTCTCCATAAATACTCTGCAAAACCCTGATGGGGAAATACAGGGAGGAAGCCCGGGCTCAAGCAGCAGGGCCAGGCATGCATTTCAGAGCAGAGGAGCGCAGTGAGTAACCTTAGCGACTGAGAAACCTTAGGCCATCACCTAAGCCCTTTCAACTGTAACACTGTGCTAACACCTACCTCAGGGAGTTGCTGAAAGGATTACTTGAGTGAAATATACAAAGTGTTGAGCACAGTGACTGCTCCATGGTGATGTGAGTTGTTGCCACCATAGTCCACTTTAAAGTTTGATATTTAGATGCTGCAGGGACTTGACAGTAAACCAGCTGATATGAGAAGCCAGAACTTCTCGAGATTTATTGGGCTGTAGTTATCGAGAGTGGAACAGGCAGTGAAACTTGGTTTGATACCAGACAATGCGTTTCGCTGACAAACTGAGTAAGACATGAGCAGAGAGGGAGGACAGGCATTGTAAGGAGAGATGGGAGAAATGTAATCTAGAATTGGGTGGAAATCCATGTTTGGAGGAAATGGATGAGGAAGAGTTCACCCTTATCAAGGTCACTTTGTGATGACAATAGGACAGTTGGTCAAACGTCCTGCAAAGACAGTTGCATTTAGTTGGACGGGAGTAAATGATTAGAGACCCTGTCCCCAACATGCCACAATTCCCTCTCCCTCCTCCTCCCCCCGCACCCCCCCCCCCCAGTGACTGGTCAGATCGTGTTTGCAGCTCTAAATCCCAGAGTCATTTTTGCCACCACATTGATTGTGTCCACCTTCCCTAGCAAACTTGTCTATTCTTTCTTCCTTCTC
>NW_005871064.1:3382716-3389432 GCF_000147115.1 Myotis lucifugus
TAGCCAGCCAGAATGAGACGTGACGGGTGAGTCTGTAGCCAATGGGGCTCTGGGAACCGACCCACGAGAGACTCACCGCCCTGCAGCCGGAGGGACACAGGCCAGACACGCAGGTGCACTGCATCCGACCCCTCAACGACCAGAGGAAAAGGAGCGGCTCACAGCCCTACTGCCGCCCTGAGAGGAGTGAGGGCAGAGCTGGAGTTACTGTAATGGCAAAGAGAGGGGAGGATGGAGAGTAGAATGTACAGGACTCGCACACCAGTTGGCTGAAGAGAAGGGGGAAAGGTGATGACTGTGTTTCTGGTTCCTTTAAACTGCTGACCTGACTATCCACCACAGATGCAATATGACACTGTGTTACCATTTAAAGCAGAAAAAGGCAGTTGGCTAAGCCTACATTTTTTTTAAAAGACCACATCTAGAAAATGCAACAACATGATATATACATTGGAAGTCATTTTTTTTCCATAAATGCAATTTAAAAATGATCAGTATGTAGAATGGCAAAGATAGTTTGCATAACGATACTTCTCACATAGAGGCGGGGCCTGCAGAACTGAACCAGGCCCAGGAAGGACCATAAAATAAGGCTGATACAGGGAGAGAAAGTGTGCAGGTTGGCAGTCAGGCACTCTTTTTAGGAGTGGGACAGGCTGCAGTGAAGCCAGGCAGCCATATCTAATGGACCCACATTTTATCACCCAGACGGCATTTTGTGTACAGGGGTCCTCATTCCCTGTGATCTGAGGTGCACCCTCTCCCTCCCTCTGAACTTCTGAAGGCAGTGGAAGCTTGAGGTACTTGCGACTTTCTCACGTGTGCAAAGGCCAGAAAACAGGATTGCCGAGACATTCCTGAGAGTGATGATGCGCATGGGATTGTACTACATGGGTTGTGAGATACTGTGAAATGTAAGATATAGACCTTACCCCCTCAGAGTTTACTGTCTATTCTGATTAAATTATAGAATCTTGAAAACATTCCTTCAAACAACCATGTTATTTACTTTTAATATATATCAAGCTAGAGGCCCAGTGCACAAAAATTGTGCACAGGTAGGGTCCCTAGCAGCTGCCGGCTGTGGCCAGGGCCTTCCTTTGTTCCAAGCCGCCCCCTGGTAGTCAACGCACATCATAGCGAACAGTCAAACTCCCGGTTGGTCGAACACCCAAGGGGACACTTTATATTAGGCTTTTATATATTTAGATAGGGGAGGGGTTTTCTATGGGGCTGTCAGTAATATTTTCACAAAATATGCTAAAAGTAGATTTTGCACTTTAATTCATTTCTGTCTCTATTTCTCTCTCCTGCTAGATAATTTCCAGGACCAGATGAAAAGGGAACTAGCCTACCGAGAAGAAATGGTGCAACAGCTACAAATTGTAAGTTGCATTTCTACTTTAAAATAAAGGCAGCTGGATGGGCTTGTTTAGAAACTGTTCATGTTTTTGCTGTGAAAGCCTTTGGTCCACCCACTTCTCAGCTGGTTTACATGCTAATTACCAAGAGATTTACTTAGACACAGGATAAGCAGATGTGTCAGTACGCTTCCTCGGGATGTAACTACCTACCATGTGTTAATAGACAGATGTGTACATTGTCTCTGTGGGCGAACCAGAGGTACCTGCATCGTCTTCTACTGCACAAACTTCCCAACACAGTGCTGGGATGCGCCAGACACTCCGTGGAGGCCACTGTCTCCCATCTTCCTCCCTCTCCCCTTCACTCCCCAGATCAGGGCCAGGCTCTCCACAGTCAATAGAATGAAGTGTGAACACTATTAATCAATTAAATTCACTTGAAGGATAATGAAAAGAATTCTTTCCAAACCAAGTGTGTTACTCTAGCCTAATCATCTCTAAAAGTGGACACTAAGATCTATTTCTAGGGAAACAGGAAGATGTCTGATAAATAAATGTAGTGGGTTTTCTTTTTGTTTTGTTTTTTTTCCTTCTGAATTCCTCGCCTTTTGTCCCCCCTGCAGATACATCTGGTATTATTCACTAGCACCTTTAAAGCAATCTCCCCTGCCTGGCCAGTGTGGCTCAGTGGTTGAGCACCAGCCTATGAGCTAAGACAGTGGTTCTCAACCTTCTGGCCCTTTAAATACAGTTCCTCATGTTGTGTGACTCAACCATAAAATTATTTTCATTGCTACTTCATAACTGTAATGTTGCTACTGTTATGAATCGTAATGTAAATATCTGATATGCAGGATGGTCTTAGGCGACCCCTGTGAAAGGGTCGTTCGACCGCCAAAGGGGTCGTGACCCACAGGTTGAGAACCGCTGAGCTAAGAGGTCACGGTTCAGTTCCTGATCAGGGCACATGCCCCGGTTGCAGGCTCGATCCCCAGTGTGGAGCGTGCAAAAGGCAGCCAATCAATGAGTCTCATCATTGATGTTTCTGTCTCTCTTTCTCTCTTCCTCTCTGAAATCAATGAAAACTATACACCTTTAAAAAGGCAGTCTCCCCAGCTTCCTCCTTCTCATGAGTGGGATGGGGAAATGATTTCTGCTCAGTGTTGGTAAGATATTTGTAATCACCTGGGTAAAGACATACACTGCTTCTCAGTATTATTCATAGCATGATTATTATAATTTGGGTGGCTAGGCATTTCTGAGCTGGCCCATGTTATCCTTATACCATTAAGCATGTGTCTTTGCATACCCACCTGTCGTGTCTAAAGAGACAGGTATCTAGCTCTCTGTCAGGACTATTTAAGAAGGATGGTTATTAACCTTTGCTTTCTGCATGGAAGGGGCCATGCTCGTGCTGGGAGGCATTTTTAAAGCAACCCGTGCTTCATGTTTCTCTCCTTTCCGGGCTCTGTTAACAGTGCTGCTTGTCAGTCTTAACGCCCCGCTGAGGTTTTCCTTGATCTCAAAGTGCCGGCTCACAACTCTCAGTTCTGAAAACCACCTCAACGTAAAGTGCCTCTTAAACAGGATCTTTCTTCTTGTTCTGCTTCTGTGTGTGTTCGGGCTTTTTGTTTGGTTTGTTTGTTTGTTTGTTGCACTTAAATTCACTGGGAGCAAAAGGATTTTCTTAATCTCCTACAAGGATTAAAATATACATATAGCTTTTCACAATAAGAACTAGTAATTACTTACTATGAATATACTTACTGTTTTCTTTGTTCAAAGGAAGAATTTAAAAAAATAGAATTGGAGAGTGATATAACATTTTAAGACCTTACTGGCTTTATTCAGGGCATTGTTCTCAGATTCTTAAAACAAAAATTGTCACACATCAAACCAACAACTTGGGATTTCAAGGTGGTGGGTCTAGCAAAATGGGCATTAAGAAAGGAAACTATTTACTTCAATGCCCCTGTTTAAAGCTAGTTATGTAACTTAAACATCTTAATTTTCTTTGACATTTGGTTTCTTTAGTAAAAGAGGAAATGATATTGCATTCCTGTAATAAACAGGCAGTATTGATAGCAAAAAAAATGTCTCATGTCTTTTGAGATAGTTGGTACATAGAAGATACAAATTGGCATTACTAAACATTTTTATTATTCTGTATTGAAAAATATTTTATCATAGGTATGTATCTAGACAGTGTTATTAATTCACATTCTTCTAGATAGTAAATTACTTCTTGTTGTAAATTAAATTCTTTGGGAGAAGCTAGAATTTTTACCCCTAGGCCTGTAGGTATAAGTCCTGAAATCCTCAAAGGCATATCCAGGCAAACAACATAAAAATTGATGAAATAGACATGATTTGTCCCTCCTGTTTCTTCATCTTCTTTAGTGTCTCCTACCATAAGATACCGAGAGCTTCTTGCTGCCTCCGGCACCCAAGAAACATTTCTTGAATGAATCACTACTCATGGACGCCCCCTGCCCCAATTCTGATATTCTCATATAGCAGTCCTCTTAATTCTTTTCCAGATTTCCCTGGTTTGGTCATGACTTTCTCAAATGTTCTTTTGTGCTAAGTAACTACTACCAAAACTACAAAAGGAAGGTGTAGTATTGAATTATAGGAGCTTATGTATTACTGTTCTGTCCTTATAACTAACAGACACAAGCTTCAAGGTCTACAAACTTGAGTTTAAGACTCATCCCATATAGTCCATTAAGTGTTAGTTCTTCAACCAAAGGGACCTGTTGGAAGGTCTAGCCTAGTGCCCAGATAGGGATGTAGTAAGGAGGAAGTGTGTAATGAGCATGAAATGCCCACACAAGTCATAAAACGCTATGCCAATATGAGTAACATCCCTTCTCAAAGGGGTACTTTCATAGTGGAACTGTTTCAGCCTTGGTGGCTGGAGATATTTTTGTGCAGGAAGGACCTGTGTTCATGTTATGCCATCTGCTTTGGAACTGAGGCAGCAGACTCAAGTTTACTTGAACAGGAATTCATCTAATCCTTTATTCAGCTTGTTTTATTTGCTAAAGTACCTGTGGGAAATGCCTTTAGAAAATTATATCTAAAGATTATCAAGAAATTGCTAGGTATCATAATTATTGACTTTCCCAATATTTTAGTTGAATGACCTAACTCATCTGTAAATATGGTTACATACTTTGTTCCCCAAGAACCCGACAGTTTACTCAAAATTATTTTAATATTTAAAGTTTACGGAATATATATTACAGAATAGTCCTCTACCTACAGAATAGGCATTTTCCCCTTTGGATGAGATAAAAACCCACTCTATCCTGCAATAATGGAGAATTCAAATATATTAAAATCATCATATTTTGTAATGATTCCCATAGACCCACGATGTATTTATACTATGTCGTTACAGTGTTCTTATTCAAAAGATGATATCGAAAGCATCTTGGGTGCCATTGCTGTAGAAAGAAAACTTATGAATTTCTTTGGCTCCTGCATGTTTAGATTCTCCACTGACTGTAATTTCTGCACCATTGCTTCCTTTTCCAGTTTGTTAAATGCAAGTTATGATGACTGCAGAGTCAAATGCTTGACTCTCCTTGTGCATTTTTCTCAGTGTCAGGTTTAAAGCATGTGTATCTTTAACATTTATACATGACCACAAGCTAACTTTTACAATAGCTTAAAATTAGAGTTTTATAGCACTTAATACCATTTGTGTTAAAGCTTCCCTTCCCCCACTCCTGCCCTGGGTTTTCAAGTGCTTAAAATGTTTCATTGCTAAACCAGATTTATTTAGACAACCTAAGAAATATAGTCCTCTCACTATAAACCAAATACAAAAGTTACAGAATTTAGCAAGTTCATGAAGATGTTACTGTTTAGTATAATGTAGAGCCACAGATTTCTCATTCACAAGTAAACTGTGATTTTAAGAAAAATGTGTTTCACTTTAAAAACAAAATGAATCACCCCTTAGGGTTAAGAAGAAAGTGAAGAAACTTCATAAACACATACATTGTTTTATGTCAAGTATATCTCAATTTTTTTAAAGGTGAAGATATTTTGCTCTCTATAACCTTTTGATTAAGGTTTTTCTAAGAACTGGAATCCTATATAATAAAAACCTAATATGCAAATCGACCAAACGATCGGCGCTGATCGCCAGCCAGGCCTAGGGACCCTACCCATGCACAAATTTCGTGCATCGGGCCTCTAGTATAATATAATTTACAATACAAGCTGAGACTATTATGATGCCTTCATAATCTTTTTATTTTTCATTGCTAATTTGGCAACAATTTTTTTAAGCGAGTGCATTTATATATAAGCTACTACTGTCTATTTGTTGAAGACATGGTCTGTTTTAGTCATAGTTCTTGAAGGACATGCTGCAGCAGAGAGCACATGATAAATGACGACCCAGATTCACATCCTTGGAACTTGCTGGATTGCTAAAGAGGAGCACAGATGGAGCAAATGCACTAGGCTTAAAGTGCCCTCTGCTGTTTGTCCAGAATGCTGCAGTCACAGTTGCACGCAGCCAGGGGTGAAAGGTCTCAAAGTTCTCCATTAAAAGCCTCGAGTAAATGTACCACAGCTTTTTTATTCACTCGTCTACTGATGGGCACTTGGGCTGCTTCCAGGTCTTGGCTGCTGTAAATAATGCTGCAATGAACATAGGGGTGCGTGTCTTCTTTCGAATTAGTGTTTCAGATTTCTTAGGATATATTCCCAGAAGTAGAATTGCTGAGTGATAAGGCAGTTCCATTTTTCATTTTTTGAGGTAACTCTATGCTGCTTTCCACAGTGACAGCACCAGTCTGCATTCCCACTAACAGTGCACGAGGGTTCCCTTTTCTCCACATTCTCGCCAACACTTGTTTGTTGATTTGTTGATGATAGCCATTCTGATAGGTGTGAGGTGGCCTGGAGTATTATGCTAAGTGAAAGACAAATAACTTATGATTTTACTTGCATGTGGAATCTAATGTACAAAATAAACTAACAACAAAATAAAGACAGAATCATAGATACAGAGAACAGACTGACTGACAGCTGTCAGAGGGGAGGAAGGTTCGGGGGCTAGGTAAAAAAGGTGAAGGGATTAAGCAAAAAAACAAACAAACAAACAAAAAGCTCATAGGCAGTATGGTGATTACCAGAAGGAAATGAGTGGGGATAAATGGTGATGGAAGGAGACTTGACGTGAGGTGGTGAACACACAATACAGTATACAGTGATGCATTATAGCAGTGATTTTCAACCATGTGCCTCAAAAGAATTTTTAAAATATGCAATACCTGACTATTTAGTCAGGGGCACTGACCTCTCTTCCTTAGATCAGTGGTCTCAACC